>NC_073339.2:27147500-27447500 GCF_027580225.2 Misgurnus anguillicaudatus
GAAGTAACATATCTGCGGTGTGGACTAGATTTCTCTCAGACCCGCGTCCACTGAATTTCTGACCAGGACCTCCGCAACCTGTGAGTTCCACTCCCGCCCACAACCGTAATGTTTGTGTCCAAACCCGCAGATTTTCTCTGGGCATTTGTGTACTGTTTTCACAAGCTCCGACTAAACATTCGTTCATATTAACATCCAGAATAACAGACATTTAACATGATTGCTTTTAAAATTAGGGATGTGCACGAACGGTCAAATATTCGATCTGCAATAATAATTAGAATGGGGAAAAAATGATATTCAAATGTTTTTAATCCGCCACCGCAGCATTACGGCTACTGCTCATTTAATCCTTTTTCACTTCACCTGTATGGTCTTTTACAGACTTTAATATAATATAGACATGGAAATTAATATGTTTGTATTTCTGATTGTTTTGGTAATTCAGATTGCAGACTCATTTAAGTGTTTAGAGTTTTAATGCCGGGTGTTAGACGTGCTTCTCCGCCGCACGGATCGTGCATCATGAGAGATTTGTTAGCTTCCTTATATAGCCTAGTTTATTTTGTTGTTAAAACGACACGACGAGACACACATGGAAAGCGAAACGGAGAACATTTATTTTATCTGTGGATATGGTTATAACGAACCCGATAACTGCAAATGCCGTAACAGCAAACAATAGCTCCGTTTTGTGAAGTGTTGTTAAATTAAGCTCGTAACTTTGCACCCTCAGCAATAATGTATCAAGCCAGCTTGCGTTATTTGTAACATAATATTAAATTCAGATATATTTGGTAGATCCGTTTGTTGTTCTTACTGGATAACAACAGAGCAGAGTTTTTTCTGCAGCTGGCATTGAGAAAAACGGGTTTCGCCGGAGAAGGTAGGCTAAATATGATTTTCTTTCTAAACAAAAACATGTCAGACTAAATAAAGAAGATATTCATATTTGACTGAGCCTTCGATCCATTCGGGGTTTTAACATGCATTAAAATGCCATCATTTTTTTATCAGCATTTTGTAACATTAACGTTAAAACAAAACCACAACTAGCACATCTCAGTTTTTAAATGTATACTGCATGGCAAACAAGCAGCACCAAAGAATTAATGAAATAAACAGTTTAACTTTTAACAACCTAGTAGCCTACTCACCAGTTTTCCCAGATGTGAGGCAGATAGCCTATATAACAGAAGTTGGGTTTGTTTATGCCACATGCTGTTTGGCTTAATTTTCTTCTCAAATTGTGTGTGTTGACTCCATTTCTATAACACACAATAATACCATAAGTGCAATGGTAGTACTAATAATTGGCATAATTTATTTCGGTGTTTCGGCTTTCGGTTTTCGGCCTTGGTTTCCTCTTCGGTTTCGGCCAAGAATTTTCATTTCGGTGCATCCCTAGTATATATATGTGTGTGTGTGTGTGTGTGTGTGTGTGTGTGTGTGTGTGTGTGTGTGTGTGTATATATATACAGGGAGTGCAGAATTATTAGGCAAGTTGTATTTTTGAGGATTACTTTTGTTATTGTACAACTACAGAGCTCTTGGTCAACTCAAAATGCCAACAAACCCCCAAACCTGAACATATAAGTACAGTGTTTCCGCTATATACATTCAACCGTGGCGGGCCGCCACGCCTAAAACATCCCCGCCACGCCTGCGGTTTTGAATAGAAGGGATACAGCAAACGAAATCTTGCCGGATGAGCACTGTTTTATCCTAATCCTTCACCCAAACCCAACTCTAAACACAAAATTTCACAGGATTGTAGGATGTATTTGTATCTCATTTAGCCAGAGCCGCTGTTTTCATCCTAAAAATCCTACCTCCAAATCTAATCCTAAACTTTTCGGCATTTTCTGTATCCCTTCTAGACAGAATATAGGCTATAAGCGCAGCGCGCTGCTGACCGCTCAGCTGTCAGTCAATCTTCTGTGCTTTAGATCGACCCTCACAAAGTTTCACATTAAATGATAAGATGTGTGTCCAAAAACAAAAGGCTAAACACTGAATACTACTTAAATGGGACTGCAAGACATTAATAGTCGAATCTGTTTGGAAGGAAACTTAAATTATTCCTGTGGAAGAGAAGGACGTTGGTAATAAAAACTTGAGGCAGACGGTGAGACTCTTTCATCTGTTTTCAGACGAAACAACAGGGTCGGGGTAACCGCAGGTGAAACACCTAATATTTGATGTAACGGGTGTAATAATATTAACATGTTATATGCGTTGTAGATGCAGGTCGGGACTCAATAGGCGAGAGTAAACTGCGGGTCTAACATCCAAGACCAGAATTCGACTGGATTCCGATAGGTAACAGTTTTTAAATGGCACCGTGCTTTGTGTTTAAGATCTGTCTGCGAAGAGCATTAAAGGTTTCTATTTAACTGCGCGATTTTCGGTGTGACCGGGTCGGGGTCTTTATGTAAAATAGGCCGGTTGTGGAATAAAATTGCTGCTGATGTCGGATAACTGGTCGGGTGTTCTGTCAATCACAGCGGTGCGGATTATCAAATAGGACTGTGCGTGACTTTGCAACAGCTCTGTAACGCTAAACATGAGCACGAACTTGCACACTACATTAAAACTACAATGAAAGATCCGTATGAAGCTATAAAACTTACGTATTTTTTTAAGAAAATACAGTTTAGATCAAACACAGAAAAGCAATATGCTATAAATTTAAGAAAAAGTAAATGACAGCATGAAAATGATAAAAAATACATGTTAGTTTACTGTAGCCTATTTTCTACATTAAAAAAATCATGTACATTTATAATCATCATGGGTGCCCCCTTCCGCCACAGCTGGAAAAAATCCTAGAGGAAACACTGAAGTAGTAAAAGTGAAATGTTGGCTTTCTTAAGAGAATATTTCTATGTGCATCATTATTAGGCAACTATTACTGTGCAGAAAAACAAAGATTTTACCATCTCACTTGTCTTTTTAAAATGACAATAATAAACACTCTACATTTACAAAAAATTAACAAAACAATACAAAACAAGAAAACACATAAACTCAGTGACCAACACAGCCACCCTTCTTTTCGATAACAGTCACAAGCCTTCCATTCACGGATTCAGTCAGTTTATTGATCTGGTCTGAACCAACATTTTGTGCAGCCGCAACCACAGCCTCCCAGACACTGTTCAGAGAGGTGTACGGTTTACCTTCACTGTAAATGTCCTGCTTAAGAAGGGATCAAAAGTTCTCAATAGGGTTTAAGTCAGGTGAAGAAGGGGCCATGTCATTAGTTTTCATCTCTAAGGCCTTTACTGGCCAGTCATGCAGTGGAGTACTTTGATGCTTGTGATGAAGTGTTGTCTTGCATAAAAAAGTCTTCTTGAAAGATGCAGATTTTTTACTGTACCACTGCTTAAAGAAAGTGTCTTCTAAAAATTGCCAGTAGGTCTGAGAGTTGTTTTTTATTTCCAATTTCAACCCAAAAAGGTCCAACAAGCTCATCTTTAATAATACTTGTCCCTGCCTGCCTGCCTGTAATGTAGAAGACACTTTCTTCAAGCAGTGGTACAGGAAAAAGTTTGCATCTTTCAAGAAGACTGATTAATTTGCAAGACAACGCTTTAGCACATGCATCAAAGAACTCAACTGAGTGGCTGGCCAGTAAAGGCCTTAAAGGTGAAAAACTAACGACATGGCCCCTTCTTCACCTGACTTAAACTCTATTGAGACCTTTTGATCCCTTCTTAAGCAGGACATTTACAGTGAAGGTAAACGGTCCACCTCTCTGAACAGTGTCTGGGAGGCTGTGGTTGTGGCTGCACAAAATGTTGGTTCAGACCAGATCAAGAAACTGACTGAATCCGTGAATGGAAGGCTTGTGACTGTTATCAAAAAGAAGGGTGGCTATATTGGTCACTGAGTTTATTTTTTATTTTATTTTTTGTTTTATTATTTTTTTTGTAAATGTAGAGTTTGTTTATTATTCTCACTTTAACAGGTGAAAAAAAACAAGTGATATGGTAAAACCTTTGTTTTTCATTTGGTTGCCTGGTTGTTCTGCACACTAATGGTTGCCTGGTAATGGTGTACATAGGGGTGTTCTCTTGGGAAGGCCAAAATTTCACTTACTACTTGGATGTTCAGGTTTGGGGGTTTGTTGGCATTTTGAGTTGGCCAGGAGCACTGTAGTTGTACAATAACAAAAGTAATCCTCAAAAATACAACTTGCCTAATAATTCTGCACTCCCTGTGTGTGTGTGTGTGTGTATGTATGTATGTATATATATGTATGTATATAAGGCTTACATATAATGCATACATATTTTAAAATATAAAAATGTAAATGAGGATCAGATATACAAACAAATGTGTTCACAGGCGCCAAAATCTTTTTCCGCTTGTCCACTTGGTTCAAGGGTTGGAAATATTTTTGGCGTTAAAATGTTTCCAGCCATGCTGAAAATGCGTTCTGATGGTGTACTGGTCTGGTAGCGCAGCTTGATAGTTTTTCGCAACCTTGGTTGAGAGAATATCTTGCATCAGTTTTCTGCCCCCAAGCAGCGGATCATCACTGATTTCAGTTGCCTACCCTTGCAAAAAGCACAAGACCAACATTGAGTCTGCAAACTTCACACAAACTTCAAGACATCTTGCTGTGCGAGATTGTAATTTATATTTTTTATGACGTGCACACCACCGCGGGTCACACTTCACCACCGCGGTTGTGCAGTGTTTATGACAACCGTCACAGCCCTAATGATAGGGATGCTCCGATCAATATTTTTACTACCGATTTCTCGTCATCTTCTTTCAAGCTTTACTCTCTCAGAAAGGTCAATGATTATCTTTTTTAGATAAAGTAGTACCACAGATGTTGCCTTGGTTCTATTATTTGCTGTATTTACGCATGTCATTCTTTTAATAGTGAGTCATAAAGAACCCTAACAAAATGAATTCTACAATAAGCAATTTAAATGTCTCATAACACACAATGTTTCTTCCAATCTTATGTTAATCTCGTCATTGTAAGTCATGCGATTTCAAAAATACAAGCCATTTTAAAGCATTTTTAAGCAAGTCAGTACATTCTCATGCAGGCGCACACCGACGCCTCTCAATATACTTGCAATAAATTTCAGTTATTTTTTGCGACTTATTAAACACAAATGTTCATATACACACACGGGTATGCTTTAGGGCTGGACCAGAATATTCGATTATTCGAATATTTGTTTGTTGGCTTGGCATTCGAATTTCAATTTTGAGATTCAAATTTTTGCGTTAATACATAGACTGCCAAGTAGGAAGTGTTCTTTACGCTCCTGCTCTATAGGTGGTGCAGTGGCACGAATAAACTGTGCATCTACACCACCACTGGCAAGAGCGTCAAAAAAAGCTCTGGCTGCCCTGCCAATGAAGCTATAGAAAAAGTGTAGTGGACGCTCAGACACTTGAATGCGTTAGGACTTTTGTTAGAGATCTGATTAGATCAGTGAATGCTTCAGTGTTTTATAAGTTGCCAAAATAAGGATTGCCTTAAAAACTCTTCATTGGTGGTAAAGATTTAACTATTAGTAAAGATGTTAAAGGTACAATTAAGATTTTGCAGTAAAATATCCAAAAACCACTAGTCCGGTGTTATATATTTTGTCCATCTGATTACTAACAATATCTATAATGTTTTCAACTACTTGTAAATTATGAGAAAATTGCTGCCCTAAAGAGTGACACGGGGCAGTGCAGTTGCCTGTAAATGACGTTTATATCTACGTTACCCTTTGTTACTGCCTTTAACTGACGTAAAAACCACATGACAACAGTGTTGTGGACAAATGCGGAAGTAATAGCGTTTGTCGGGCTACTTGCTTTTTTATGGTAAGTTTGTTCATCTGAACACTAAATTCTGTGCTGTGTTAACAAACCATCGTATTGGACTAATACTGTTACATCTATGACTAACAATTTTGTTTTAAACATTAGATGAAACCTTACATAATGAAAAAAAAAAAGATGTCATCAAACACAACATTTATAAAACTTGATTACTTTACCTCATGTGTAACATGATTTCTCGTTCCCGTCTGATCCCATCAGTCCATGCTGCTTCAGAGCATCATTAATCTACGTCATTGTTATTGATTTGATCTGGCGCCATCTAGCGGCGCGGATTATACAAATTGCATCTTTAAAATGAATATTTCTTCCCTCCGACATGAAACATTTGTGTGGTACGGAGATCGCACATCAACTACTTTTTTTAGCGAGTCAATACACCGTTCGACTGACACGAATGGCTGTTTATTCTTGATGACGTGATATGCTGTGTTGACAAGTCTCTCGATGCGCTGAAAATTATCCTTATTCATACGTCTTGCCATTCAGTTCGGTGGACCAGATAAAGGGTTGTCAGCAGGGCCAGACGGAATATGCAGACTTTTTTGCTTTTTCTGTGGAAATTTTTCGGAAAAATCTGTGGAATGATTTTAAATGTTTTTAGAAGATTTTAGCCCTCCCCATCTAGCCCCCTCCCAGAATGTTTTAGATGTTTCCTTATATGAAACACCCCATTCCACTCAGTAGGCTCCTTCCAGAATGTTTGAAACTTTCCCATAATTAACAAACTTACAAGCTGATGAACCGAATCAGGTGTTTTATATATAGAGACATCCAAAATGTTCTGGGAGGGGAGGCCCGAGGACTGTAGTTGAGAACCACTGCTTTAAAAAGTTAGCAAATAATTTCACAAGCGCTTGTCTTCACCGCGTAAGAAGCGATGTAATAATATTTTCATAAAACGAAAACAATCCTCAGTACTTGGAGTAGTTTAATATTATTATGGTTTGTTCAAATAACTTACAACGTGTTGAATTAGAAAGATACTGCTGACTGTCTCGGACCGCGCGAATCTCGACGTGTCGCCATATAAACAATTAAAAATTGCCATTTAAAAAACCTCACACCAGAGGGACAGTTGTGACATTTTAAACCATATCCTGAAAAGTTAAAACCACGAAGTCTTTGTAAATTCCATGTACAAACACTTGACTGACTTTCCCATTGTAAAGATACTGGTAGGCCTATGTCTCTGTGCTTTTATATTTGCGCATTGAAGACCCGTCACCTCCCAGGGAACTACACTGTAGGGATGCACGATCTTGATTTTTCATGCCCGATTTTTATACCAATTTTCTTAACAAGCAAATTCTGATTTTTTTTTCTTATCGAGCAACAAACAAGTAGGGCTGTTCCGGATATAATTATTTGAGCTTCGAAGCTCTAGTCAGGGGTGCAAACTTGTCACCTTTCTGCGAAATTCGCCGTTTTTTGATACGAAATAGGTCATTCTTGTGATTCGTCTAGATCCGATGAGTTTTTGAAAATGAGGGGTGAGGGGGGTCTGCGGTAGCAGTAAATGAAATTATGAAAATCATGTCCAGCTATTGTGGTAACGATGTCAAATTACTAGCCAGTTTGGCGGGTTATGTTTTACAATTTATAGCCACCTCATTTGCTGCCGAAGTTTAAGCAGTCTGCAGATTGAGTGCACATACTTAACTCGTAGTATTTTCTCATTTGAGGTTACGCGCCCACGTCACGTTGCTGTGCGCGTGGTCATAAAGCTTAACATTTGTTCACGCACCGCAGTTTTAAGTTAAGTGATTTTAAGCCGTTGACAACAGTGCTATATGCGCTATATACCTGTTTCTGTTTAAGAGGAGCGTGCAAGCCGCGTATCCGCTTATATAAGAGCGCTTGTGTCTTGTCACCTTTTTCACCCCTGATGAGTTTGCACCCCTGTCTAGTAGAAATAAAATCGAATATTCGAAGCTTCGGAAGGAGGGGCTGAACATATTTTTCTCTTTATTAATAAAGACAGGAATCTGTGTGTGTGTGTGTGTCTGTCTATCTACAGTTTTATTATGTGTCGGATGTGTTGCTGCGGACCCAAGGGAGTGTAGTGCCTTTTTTTTTCGTGCAATATGGACATGTGACATGTTTAGAATTAATAAACTTTAAAAATACTACAGAACAGCGCAAGCCGGAAGCGGCGTGCCTGTCACGCTTCATGCGAGAACAGCATTGGTGAAACAAAACACAAGAGCAATACTTTTAATAAGGTAGCCTAACATTTTTCTAACAAACAAACATTCCCGTATCAGAAATTAGCAGCACAGTAATTACTGACAACGTAGCCGTAGGGTAGGCTATTTAAATAAAACAACGAAAATAAATGAACGAAGTTCAACAAACTGTAATAAAACTGTAGCATTCTTTCAAAATCAAGTTTATTTATAACACTTACACCATCCAATATGTTTTTTTCATCAGCAGAACAATAAAGAAGATATTTTGCAGAAACCCCAGTGCTCCGTCATGCAAGTCAACCGATCCGCACACTTTAAGAGCTAAAGCATATATATCCAATACAAAAGTAATCCCCCATAACTCTGTGTGACATATTGACGTCTTGTGAAGCAAATCAATCAGTTTTTGCAAGAAACTGAACGTTATTTACAACACTATTAGCGTGAATGCCAAAGCAGGAAGAGCGCTTTCCGTTTGAGGCGATCTCTTCTACTGGTGCCGTTTGGTGGCTGTTGACTATGGATGTTGGTCTCTCTGCGCCACCTATAGAGCGGGAGCGTGAAGCGCACTTCCTGCTTGCCAAAAGCTCTGCATTAACGCTGAAAAAAAAAAAAAAAAAAAAAAATATATATATATATATATATATATATATATATATATATATATATATATATATATATATATATATATATATATATATATATATATATATATATATATATATATATATATATATATATATATTTGAATCTCAAAACTGAAAATGAAATGTCAACCCACGGAACGAATATTCGAATATTCGAATTTTCTGGTCCAGCCCTACAAACAAAGAATGAAGTATACATAAACAATATGTTTATTTGGTATTTAACAGGCTAAACTTGGTTTGGCTATTGAATACCATAACTGTAACCATCTAAAATGAACAGCAGTAACTATGCAGTAGGTTACATTCAATACAAACATAAGTGGTTAAATGAGATAGGGATGGGCACGGATATTCGAATATTCGATCGGCAATAATAATTCGAATTTAAAAAATGCTATTCGAATGTTTGTTTGTTTTTAATGTGCCACCAAAGGGTTACGACTTATTTAATGCTTTTTCACTTCATCTATACCGTCTTTTACATACTTAAATGTAAGATATACATGAACATTAATTCGTATGTATTTCTGATTTTTTGGCAATGCAGATTGCAGACAAATTTAAGTTTTTCCATTTATCTCCGGGTTTGTCGGCGGCGCGCCGTATTTGGCCACTGGCTCACGTGAGGGCTCACGTGTTATTAAACATGCTTCTCCGCCGCCCGCATCAACACATCATGAGACTGAGATTTGTAAGCTTTCTGTTATAAAGTCTACTTTATTTTGTTAATAACGAGACAGACACGGAGAACGAAATGAAACGGAGAACATGTATTGTATGCGGTGCTCTTTCGAAAATGAACCGGATAACTGCACATGGCAGTTTAAAAGCAAAGCTCCGTCTTAGTGAAATGTTGTTAAATTAAGCTAACGTTAGAAACTTTGCAGTGTCAACAATAATCTATCGAGCCAGCTTACATTATTTGTAAAATAATGTTAAATACAGATATTCAATCTTTTTCAATCCGTCTGTTGTTTTTATCGGATAACCATCATCACGAGGAAGATTTTTCTCCGCAGCACCGGCATTATTGTATCTAGTCAGAAGAACGGGCTTTCACCGAAGCAGGTAGGATAAATGGGGTTTTCTTTATTCACAAATACATGTCAAACTAAACTGAGAAGATATTTATATGGCGACTGAGCAGTCGGTTATGTAGATGCGTTTTTTCGTTTGCTCCGGGCTCTTATTTGGAGTCTGTTTAGGGGTTTAAATGATGATAGCCCGTCAAGTCCTCAAACTTTAAACTTCGCAAGTCCTCAAACTTCGCTTGGATTTGGGGTTAGTGTATAATATTTGGTATAATATAATGTATGTAAGATCAAACAGTAATGAATTCATACTAACGACCGACTTGAAACTAAGGGTTTGACTGACTCAGACTTTGCTCCGCATGTGGTTTTAACGCCTTTTTTTCTGTAGGATATTTTTGAATAATAATAATAAAAAAAAAAAAAATATATATATATATATATATATATATATATATATATATATTACAATGTTTTCAACTTAAAATACATACATACATATACATACAGAATATAAGCTTAGCTTGTTGTGGATATTTCCTAATTATAAGCCTTCTGTGAAATTATGACAAAATGAAAAATACAAAAGACGCATGTCTTAATTAACATAATTTAAATAAACGAATATTCAAATATTCGTTCTTTATGAGCTTAAATATTCGAATAGCAAATTACTGGAAAATGCCCATCCCTAAAATGAGACCATGACATGGATGGTTGAGTGAGGGTTGAATGTCTTGCCTGTTTTGCATTATCAACAGACTTTTGATACTTATTGTGTTCTATCGGAGGATGAACTTAAATGTCTGATCAAGTTTGTTGTGCCGAATGCAGGGCTCTCAAGTTTTATTTAAAAGTTTGGAGTGAGATAACATCTGTTAGGGGACAGGCCCCTCTGCCCCACCAAATTCTCAAGTTTTTGCTAGCAGTTCAATGTTACCTATTATTCATAACTGACCAGCACAAATATAAATTATAACAATTGGTAAGTCTGATAAAAGATTATCAAATTTATCCAAATGAAATAAATTGCTCTACATATTAAAAATACAAATGTATCAAAATTCAAATTAAATGTAGGATTGCATCATTTGCCATCAGCGTGTATTTTAAGCTGTGTTTAAAGGTGCAGTGTGTACATTTTAGCGGCATCCAGTGGTGAGGTTGCGAATTGCAACCAACGGCTTAGTCCACTGCTCACCCCTCGCTTTTGAAACACAAAAGAAAGCAACGGTAGCCCCCACCGGACAAACATGTCATCGTCGGAGACAACTTAGTAAAAAAATTCTACAATTTCTGTAGAAAAATGGCAGCACAAAATGGCGACTTCCATGTAAGGGGACCCTCGCTGTATGTAGATAAAAAGGTCTTGTTCTAAGGTAATAAAAACATAACGGTTCATTATGAAAGGTGTTTATACACCCCTGATAATATAGTTTTGTATATTATTTTGCATTTCTGTCAAAAGATCCTTCTAAAAATCACACACTGCACCTTTAAGAGAGAGATAAGGTTACATGTTCAGTACTATATGGCAATAATAAAGAAATACATCTCTAGTCCTTTCATTAATTTCAGGAAGCCTCTACGTTAGTTTCAGGTAAGCTAAAGCTTCTGATTGCAAAGCAGTTGGAGTTTTTTAATAAACCAAGCATAATTTAACACGTATTTGGCTATATTCAAGAAACCTGGGTTATTTACCGCATTTATCGGATTGTGATCTTCTAACTTTTTTGCTCCGTGCGTGCACGCACCGTGAATCCAAGTGAATGACAAAAGAGAAGCGCGAGAAAACCTTGAGACAGCTAGGCCACTGGGGCGGCAGTGGCTCAGTGGTTCATGTAGGTTGTCTACAAATCGGAAGGTTGGAGGTTCAATCCCCGGTTCCACCTGACCAAGTGTCGAGGTGTCCTTGAGCAAGACACCTAACCCCAGCTGCTCCCGACGAGCTGGATGGCGCCTTGCATGGCTGACACCGCCGGCGGTGTATGAATGAGTGAGTGAATGGGTGAATGTGAGGCTAAATTGTAAAGCGCTTTGGATGGCCAAAGGTCTGTTAAAAGCACTATATAAATGCAGTCCATTTACCATTTACCATGAACTCGACAGAGACCTTCCCTGCGCATCATCCATTTATTGTATATAGCAGGAAAAGTTATCAGTCTCTTAGAAATACAAGGTGTGAGTGTGTAAACTGACTGAAATGCTTGTATCTCACAGTGAGTGCATAAGAATTGAGAGCCCTGCAAATGTAGGGGTGTGACGCGACTAGGGCTGGGCCGGTTTGTATTTTTTTTAACCGCGGTCGGTAATCAAAAAATTCCCGCGGTTTTGCGGTTTATTGGCAACGAGTTAAATAACATGCATGATTTATTTATCTTCAATACAAAACACATGCAAATTTCTTAAGGAACATGTAAAGTGAATATTATTTCCTTCCACATTTCTTTAATTTCAACATTCAACAACTTGAACAATTAATATTATCAGTTAAAAAAATGTTAACGCATTGTGCGTGTCCACACGTGCCGACAGACATTTCGCCACTTTTCTATCCTTAATTTGTGAATAGCCTGTAAATGACGCAAATTATTGCTGCCCTGACGGTCTGGTAAAATAACCATTCGTATGAGAAATCACTTGTACTGCATATGTGTCCGTGCTTGAGTATAGCTGGGAAGCTGCATGGAGACGCGCGCGTGTGTGTGCAAGATGACGCGGTCCGTCTGTCTCGCGCGCACCCGGGCAGTCCGCGTGTCGCGCGCGCGCCTGGGCAGTCCGCCTCTGTCTCGCGTGCTCGGACAGACCACTTCTTTCTTCGACCCTTATTAGGGATGCACCGAAATGAAAATTCTTGGCCGAAACCGAAAAAAGGAAACCAAGGCCGAAAAACCGAAACCGAAACACCGAATTAAATTATTATGCCAATTATTAGTACAATTGCATTTATGGCTATCACTGTGTACTAACTTTACTAGGGGTGTGTGACGAATAAAAAAAACTCACAGTTCGGATCACATTACAGTTTTTGAGGCACAGATCAGATTATTTTTTGGATCAGCAAAAAGGTGGGAAAAATCTAATAAACAATAAAGAAATTGCAAACATTTATAAAAAAGAACAAAGTTGTACATTAATAAGGTCTGAAATTAGCATTTTAACACAACTGAATGCTATTTTCACATATTATCTGTTCTGTTGTCAGACATATAGTGGCGTTTCCCAGACAGGGATTAGACTAGTCCTAGACTAAAATAAATATAAGAGCTGTCCAAACTGAAAACATCTTGCACTGACATCTCTTTAAATACATCAGTGCCTTTAGTTTGTCCTCAAAATGCACACAAGTAATGTTTTTAGTGAGGCATGTTTGTTTAAACTAATTATATTTCCTAATTAAACTAAGGTCTAGTCCTGGCATAAGCTAATCTCCGTCCAGGAAACCACCCCAAAGACTATTAAAATAGTGACTAAACATGACCCAATAACCTTGTGTTTAATCCAACCAGCTGTTACTTTAACTACTAAGTTACTAAAATCTTGATTTATAAACGAGACATCGCAGACAATTCGGCGTAAATTACAAATTTGCCATTACACAGAGTTACTACAGAAGGCATGCGCGGGCATAGGAGAGAGAGAGCTCGCGCAAAACCACACAGAGAACCAGTGTGTCTGGGAAAACACTGCTGCTAACCTTTATTGGGCCTTTCATGCGAATCAGTCGTCTTCTCTGTCAGTAACATCTGACGTTTACGTGAAAATGCAAGTACACAGAGGAATCCGCATGGAAAACGCATCCAACTTTTAAATCTTTCACTCAGTGTCATGTATGAGAGGCGCTTTCTAGGGGCTTCACGCACAGAGAGAGAGAGTGAGAGCGTGCACAAGAGAGGCACCACCGAGCACTCACAACAATAAATGAAATAAAAATGTAAATGTTGCGACCATTGTTGATTTTGTGGCGCACACAAACAAATAAATGTATGGATAACACTGCCAGGAGCAGAAGCCGCCATTACGCGAGATTAATGTAAACAGCGTGACGCGTCGCGTAGTCGACGTAATCGATGACGTCGACGCGTCGTTGCAGCACTATGGAGCACGAAGGGGAGGGGTAGGAGACCATAGATATGTATAAAGGCTAGATGGCTCAAGGCGGAGTCAGCTGTGTCGTCACTTGGCGGCCATCTTAGGTCAGTGCTGCCATAGTGCTGCTCCCTGCTGCTGTGGACGGAAGGTGAGTGACATACGCCAACTAAAATGCTCGTAACTTGCTGAATTCTTGACGGATTTACAAACGGTTTGGTGTATTACAAACCTTATTAACGTGGCTATGATTTGTGCTGATGCCGATGTTTCGATGTATAATTTTTCACAAGTATGCAGTTTAATAGCCGCATCCCTGACGTTTATGACACACCAAGCCGTTTGAAAATCGGTTGAAAATTGAGCAAAATATAGTTATTTCAGCACTAGATGCATAATAGACTTTAATGTTATAACTGGACGAGCGGTCCTGTCCTAAGATGGCCGCCGTGTGACGTCGTCGGGTCCCATTGGCTCTCAGCGCCGGTAAGCCATCCAGCCTTATACATATCTATGTAGGAGACGACTGATCACCGTGAGTGAAACCCAAGTGCTAGCGCACAGATGGGAGGGGCGCGGTTGACATTCATTTTTTCCGGTTTACATTTTCGGCTGGATTTTTTATTTCGGCCCGAAACCGATAATGCCATTTTCGGCCGAAATTTTCGGCGACCAAAATTTCGGTGCATTCCTAACCCTTACCATAAACATCTGTCTTTTTCCACAAACAGAGAAAGAAGACGCAAAAGCAAAACTTTTTGAAATGTGTCCTGCTTTAGAAAGGGCCACTGTTGTAGGCTAGATGAAAAAGAGACAATCTAACCTCTTTGGATATTAATCCTCGGACTGATCGCGTGCTCTTTATGTTGCGTGAAAATTTGATAATGTATGAAACCTGATTCTGTTGTTGATCTGTTGCGGCTGTTTGCACGTTCAAATTAGATAAAATGTTTGTATTACTTTAAACGAGTGACAGACAACGTCACCTGTATTTCTACTCAATGACAATTTAATATTAAAATCATATCATTTAATATTCAGTTAACAAGTTGCGGTTGTTAACAAGCTGCGTGTATAACATCCCCACATATACACACAAGTGCAGGCCAATGTTTCAAGATTTTTTTTTTTGCGGTTATGACGGTGAGGAGCTTAGAGCCGCGGCATGGGTCACGTGACTGCGGTAATCCGGTTACCGCCCCAGGCCTAGACGCGACACCTAATCCTTGAGACGGGACAAAACACGAGAATGAGATGAGATTTTTACATTTTTTAAGAAATCCTCATTGATAAAAAAAATGAATAGGAAACTGAAATAACGTTATTTTGAAATGTTTTAACTAATCTGGGACTGTCCCTAACAATTATTTTGCTAATTGATAATGAAGTAATTTGATATTTTTTGGTGGTAAAAATAGCCCCAGGTGAGAAGTAACCTTTAAAATTACAAAATAATGACAATGCAATAATAACTTGTTCAAATAAACTATCAAAACAAGTTACACATTACAGGAATACAGTATGACTATGTACTCTTTGTAATACACCAGCATTATGCATTATAACAAATGCCTGCAGGGGGTGCTAAAGGACCGGCTTCTGTCTGTCTATTTCAGATGCTTTATTTTAGCCAAACAACGTTTAAATCCATTTAAATCTTTCATATTTGTCAAATTCTTTACAATAGAAATGATACAACTATTCTTGAGCAAGAACATGCAGACATAAAATCATGTCAATTTCGAGTGAGGGGTTAATCTGCTGAGACTTCACATCTGACACTGATTAACAGACAAACACAACGCGTCTCCGATGAACATTATTGGAAACCCAAACAAAAAAGCACACGCAGTAAAAGACAGAATATAATGCATGCTCTGTAAAAGGTTTAGCCAGAAACTTAAAGGGGACAGAGAATGAAAAACCATTTTTACCTTGTCTTTGTTGAATAATGGTAGTCTACCTGCATTCACGAACATACAAAAAGTGTTAGACATGTAAACATCTCAGTCTCATAGAAATTAGTCTTTTAGAAATGTCAGCCAGAAAACTGAAAATCTGAAAAACTGATGCTTATGACATCACAGGCATCTAACTGCCCCTCCACTTTAAAATAATTGACTACATTTTTTTGAGTGGCAGCAAAGCCTGCCAATTAGTAATGAGATTGCAAGTTAAGCCAATAGGGGGAGCCAAATAGGTGCAAAACCAGTTGTTTAAAATCCCCCAACCTAATAGAGCTATCTGAGAGAGGTTTTTAGGAAGCTTCTAAGGCATTATAGACCCAAACAAATTTTTTTTTTGTCTAAATGTCACATCACAGAACAAGGATAAATACCCCGTTCAATCATTCTATGTCACCTTTAACTTTATGCTAATGTCAGGACAGTGGCCGTTTCTCAAACCGAAAGCTGCAGCCTCAAGAGGACGTATAGGCAGGCTGCATACGTCATCATGCCTGCTTTATTTCAGTTAACTGAGCATTGCATTCGCAAGTCATAAGCATATTACAACAATTTACGATTAACTAAATATAATAGTAAATCAGGGCCTGACATTAACTTTTTGAGCAACTTGTCCTTCGGACAAGTAAATTTATGTTTCACTTGTCCATGAACAAAAGTCACTTGTCTGGGTAAAGATTTATATTTTTTGTGTTTTGCTAATCAGTGGCGGAGCAAGGGATTTTTCATAGGGGTGGCCAGGCAGGGGCCAGCAGTTACTCTGGTGATACATAAAATCTCTATCATCCATCCTTAAAATACGTTTAAGTATTATAGGTGTGTTAATAAGAATAATGTATAACATACAATTGCTACAATTCTTGAATTTTAATTAAAATGAATTGAGATGAACATACAATTTATAGTCATAATTCAACCTCATGTTTTTTTAAACTATTAAATCAAATAAAACTTTTGAAATTTACTTTGAAACCAGAATTTATATCTAACATTGCTGAAAATACTATAGAGACCAGAAAATCATGTGAATTTAGGTCACTGAAATGTATTTTACTAAGATTAATTTGGCTGCTTCTTGCTACTCTTTCTGAAGAAGGATGCTATATCTGCTGCCTTTCTCATTTTTCCCACATTTCAATGATTGTAGAAAAGTGTCACCTTTAATAAATGGACTACTCCGGTCACCCCTGTTATTAAGTGCGAAATGGACAGTTCCAAAACTTTCCGCTAGAGTCTGCGCAGTGTCGGAGAATAGAGCAGGTGAATGATAACGGGAAAGGAGATCGGCTGAATAGTGTAAATAGTTATAGTTTAAATAAGCAGGATTGATTCAAATCAAAGGAGGTTTTGTGGACTGTGCGTCTGTGTGCATTATACTAACCACACATCTATGCACATTTAATAAAGTCAACGATTTGAATACTTTGAGTGAGACATACTTGTTCTAACCGGACAAACTGTAGCCTTCAACCAAACTCGGACTAGCAATTAAAGCAAAATAATAGAAGATTTTTCAATGATTGTCTGACATAAAAAAACACTAAAGCAAAACATTAAAACATTACCATGTTTTAAAAAACGTATTAGAATAAATGTATCTAGATTATCTGTTATATATATATAAAATCAATCTTAAACCTAGCATTTACGCTTTAATGTTTGTGTGGGAATTTTAATGTACAGTGGCGAACTCTGTCAGATTCAAATCAGCTGTCGCGCAGCGCACACAATCATAGGCGCGCTGAAAGAGAGATTCTCATTATAAAACAGATTCTTAAACAAGATTTTAAGCCCATTATGTGTTTTTACTGAACTTTAGAAGAGAAAAAATACGGACTTAAATCGCTTTTGACACACAGTGTGGTCATTTATATTCACGCCGGAGCCTGAAGAAACATCACTCTCCACTTCACTCCATCCCGTCCCGCGACTCCCGCCCCTCCGTGTTCGGCGATCAGGTTTAATGCGCACACAGCTTGTTTAGTAACAATTAACAGTACATGTAAACGTGTGTGTCGGCGTGCCGCGCTCTCTGTTCAATATTCCGCTTTGTGTTTGCGCTGCGCGTTCTGCTCTGTCGTTAACGCCACATAACGTGAAGTAACATTGATTGAAATTTAACTTGTCCAGTCGGACAACTAATTTTCTCTTACACTTGTCCTACAAAAAATCCACTTGTCCCGGACAAGCGGACAAGCCTTAATGTCGAGCCCTGAATAGTAAACTTTATAATTGTTAATATTCTGTGATAAAACAGTCTTTATGACGTCTAAAAATGCGCCCTCACAAGGATGTAGGGCTGTTCCAAATACCATTTTTTGAGCTTCAAAGCTCTAGTAGAAATCAAATCGAATATTTGAAGCTTCGGAAGAAGGGGCTGAACATATTTTTCTCTTTAATAAAGGCAGGAATCTCGGTGTGTGTGTGTGTGTGTGTGTGTGTGTGTCTGTCTACAGTTTTATTATGTGGCGGCGGATGTGTTGCTGCGGACCCAAGGGAGTGTAGTGCCTTTTTTTGTGCAATATGGACATGTGACACGTTTAGACAACGTAAAGGGTAGGCCATTTAAATAAAACAATGAAAATAAATTAACAAAGTTCAACAAACTGTAATAAAACGGTAGCATACTTTCAAAATCAAGTTTATTTAATAACACTTACACCATCCAATGTTTTTTAATCAGTAGAACAATAAAGATATTTTGCAGAAACCCCAGTCCTCCGTCATGCAAGTCAACCGATCTGCCACTTTGAGAGCTAAAGCATAAATATCCAATACAAAAGTAATCTTGTGAAGTAAATCAATGATTGGTTACTATCGTAACCTCGGTTCCCTGAGAGACGGGAATGACACATTGCGTCCGCTGACGCTATGGGGGAACTCCTCCCTCTTCCGGGTTCTCTGAAGCTTTTATTGAACAACGCCAGTGTACTGGCCAATGCCGCCCATGACGGCATATATGGGCAGGACTTCCGCTACTATATAGCCTGTTTAGGCGGCAAAATACTCTGATTCTTTTGATTTGAACAAACAGTAGAGCTGATCTGAGCAGTGACACGCCGGCTTACGCAATATCTCATTCCCGTCTCTCGGAACCGAGGTTACGATAGTAACCGAGACATTCCCTTTCGAGAGCGGTCACTCGACATTGCGTCCGCTGACGCTATGGGAGATGTATTCAAACACGCTGTGAGAACAGCAAAGAGCAGCTCCAGTGGAGCTTACTCAAGTCCGTGCGCCGAAATGCTTAGCTGAGTCAGTCTGTGTAAAGCCGAAAGTATACTAGGGACGTCCGCGTATGCGCGCTGTCTGCATGACATCATTTGTGTCATCAGGAGGGTGCGCGGTCGGCTGCGCGGGACCGTCCGCGTGCAGCCCAAAATTTGAGACCACGCGTACAGTCTGCATACAACAGCGCATGCGCGTGAAAATATTGAGACAGGACACTCCACTACAAACAATTATACAAAAAAATAGACAGCATTTGCACACACAGTATCGTTTTTCTTCTTTAATTTTATTTCATCCATAAACAGAAAGCTGTGGAGCATGTTTGTTACCATATTGTTTGATTCCTGTTCTTTGTTGTCTTGTTGTTTGTTCTAAACTGTGTTTGCAATGGTGGATTAGTTACTTTTCTTTACCTATCCTAATATTTTAATGTACTGTAAATGTCGCCAAATCAGTGCTGCCCTGACGGCCTGTTAGACTAATAATTTAAATAAGAAATCGTTTGTATTTGTAAGTCATTTTTACATGGAAACTACATAGTGTTGCTTTAAAAAAGTAGTTTCTAGTTACTTCTCAAAAATAGTAACTGAGTTAAAAACTGCGTTACATCATTATAAAAGTAACTAATTACCAGGCAAAGTAACTATTGCGTTACTTAAAAAGTTCAAATAACTTGGATGCCCCCAATATAACATTTGTTAAATGAATGAATTAGGCACTAAAGAGAAACCACTAATTTTGTCCCTTTCAAAAATTAACCATGGTTTTACTACAGTTAAAACCAAAAAACATGGTTACTGCAGTAAAACCATGGTTACCACAAAATAACCATGGTTTTGACAACCATGGTTTTCACAAACCATAATTCACCATGGTTACTGTAGTAAAATCATGGTTTTACTGATAGCAATCAATACGCCAAAAAACCATGGTTAATTTTCGCAAGGGGTGGCAGCATGTGATGATGTGGGGTGCTTTATAAGATCCGAATTACATACATGAAGAGGCTCTTTCTTACTCTGCATAAGTTGCACATTACATAAACATTCTTACGTTTCACCTCAATGATGGAAAAGTAGTGCTTATTATACTTTGTCTTTGCAACTGCTACCTGTGAGTTTGTTGTACTTGTCATCGCTCTGTCATTGTGGGTGTGGGACTCGGACGGACTGCAGCGCGAGGACCAGGCTGCCTGTGAGTGGCTAGCAGCAGCATCCACTGCTCGTTGAGAAGAGAGAGCGATACATGCTCCCGCGTCAGTCTCCAACCACGCCAGAAAAGATCGCTAGATTTGTCCTAGTCGCTTTTTGTAAATAAAGTCACTAAAGGGGTTTAGAAAGTTGCTAAATCTATTGACAAAGTCACCAAGTTGGCAACACTGCACTGAACTTCTCGGACTGTGTTTGTGTATGGACTCTGCCTGCCTCTGGTTGGCTAACGATTGAAATTAAGCCAATCATCATCGGTTATGTGGTTGTCCCACCCCCTCTAACACACACACACACCGGCAATCCGGTATAAACTGTGAATAGGCATCGGATAGTGTGACTGCCGAATTAGAATAACACCGTTATGCCAGTGTGGCAGTAATGTGCTGCCCTCATTTAGCACCTAATGATCCAGTGAACCCAGCTGTTTCCCAACAGCTGACTGCTTAGGTGGAGCAATTTTCAAATTTATTAGAATGAGCTGGACAGGTCAAAGCAATCGTTTACGAATGCCATAGCCCATCTATGAAGCATAAAGAGTTGCTCTAACAGCAATGTCAGAGCGTAGTGCTTAGATAAATGTATAATACCCATACCGGGCACAGATCACATCAGCTAGATGGGAAGGTAGAATGCAACCGTCTATGCTCTAACTGCGCTGAGGGTGGTTTAGGCACATAGGCCCGGTTGCATAAAGCACCTTAAGTGTAATTTTCCCTTAAGTTGTTTCCTTTAAACTTAAGGGTGTTGCAGAAAAACCCTTAAGTTTTTTCTGTTGTGTCTCCATGGCAACAATAGTATTTTATAACAACAAACCGGGGTCACTGTCATGAAACACTTAACGATTACTTTTACCTAAGAGAACCGTTTAAGGGATTATATGCAAAACTCTTTAATTATTATCTTACAGAAGTTAAGGGAAATTTACCCCTTAAGTGTCATACTTAAGGAAAAAACTTAAGGTGCTTTATGCAACCGGGCCATAGTCCCTTAACCCTTTATAGGGCACTCATTGAAATCTTTGGAAATTCTAATTTTTATCCTCAGAAAGCTAATGGGGGATGTTACAGGACATTCTTTAAAAAAAATATTTTTCACCTTTGGCTGAGAGAAAACTTCATGACTCTATTACTTCAAATGAAGGCAGGTGGAGGGCACTTTGAATGTGTGTGGAAGTGACTAAATATGGTCACTTGCCCCATAAAGGGTTAAAGGTTCTCTAAGCAAATTCACGCGTTTTAGACCATAAAACATTTTTTGTTACATACAGCAAACATCTTCTCACTATCTGCTTCCTACCTGACCGCTGATCAAACTGTAAAAAAACGCAATCTCTGTAGACAGCTCAGGCTCCACAAACGGCAATAACAACACAGTGGCCAAACCTAGCACCACGAAACATAACAAAGTGTTCCAGCCAATAAGCGACAAGAAGGATTTGGGGGTGGGGGTTGGGTGCGTTCATGAGGACAGGAGAGGGAGGGGGAGGCGTTAGCTACGCTCCGTTTGTTTGAAAACAGGTCAAACATCAACAAGAAGTAACGTCGCACATTATTCGCTTGGAGCGCCTTTAAGGGCATATACAGCCCATGATGGCACTATAATGGGCAAGTGATTAGCCGCTTCTCTCACTTAAGAGAATTAATTGTGCCTGGCCACTGTGCGCCCAAGGCACCAGCATGAAACGCAGCGATAGCTGCATTAAAAACCCTTTGAGTAGACAGCCCGCTTCTCCTTCATCTGCACACTGAAGATAGAATGTTCGACACGTGACAGTGCACCGGGTCGTAGTCATTGCTTCACACCATTACAGGCGCTGCGTAAAGAGGGGCGTCTAGTAGGAAGGACTCGCTGTCCTTACTGATTTTGCGTGTATAAGCAGCAAAAACCAATTGGGGCAACGCGTAACCGCTGGCACTTGGCCAAGCATAACGTGTTTCATACAAAGTGCAACTGGGATAAGGACAAAGCTTACACTTTCCACCATCATGTACCGATTCATTACGTCCAAACCAGCCCTTAAGTCTGTGTCGCATTTGCGGCAGCCGAGACATGAGCGGCTTATTGAAGAGCAGGCGCAAATTGCTGTCTGGTACAGTAAGTGGTGCGCTGTGAACTTGTAAGCCAGTCGGTCAACCAAAGAGGCGTTCGTCACCAGAACAGCAGTGTCTTGGGTGGAACGCTTCAGAGCAGACTCGTATCCAGAGTGCTCCTGAAAGGGAAGGGCTCGCATGAAGCCCGTGTCTGTATCCCCAACCAAGCACATAAACAGAACATGCATGCAGACCGTGCTTATATGCTCACACGCACGCATGCAGAAATCACTCTAATCAAAGGAGTGTATCTGTGGCTGGTTGGTACATTCCCAAACGGGCAATAAGATAGCAGGATGCGCATTTTGCTCAGCTAAGAGGGAACGGCGTTACACCCTGTGAATGTGTGCGGGTCTACACAAACCCCGCTGTAAGCACCACCAGCGCGCCTAGTAGCGCACGTAAGTCTCCTATCGCAACAGGGGTCGTCGTCTAGGGTGAGAGGATAGCGGCTGTACACACAGTGCGCAACGCAGACTTGCATGAATCATCTAGCGGAGTGATCCGCTGTAGGGCACCGGCTCACGAGCTGCTGGCACACAGAGCTAAGGCAGCACAATAAATCGCATGTGTTTGTCACGCGCATCTCGTCAGTAATGCCGGTTCCTTGATTAGTAGTAAATTCATTAAATTCAGTAAATTCAAACATTAATTATCGGGGACGTATCGCCTGCAATATGGCCCAGCTTGTCAGGGAACTACGGCTCTGTGCAGTTAATGTCGCGCCATCTGAAAACAGCTGTTGGAAATTTAATACTAATCAAGGAACCGGCATTACTGACGTGATGCGCGTGGTATCGCATGCGATTTATCGTGCAGCCCTAGACAAAGCCATATAAAAACCAAGTCTGGGTCTGCAGCGGCTCGCTGCTTTGTGAACCCGAGAGAGAAGGAAAGACATTTCCTTAAGAATGAACAGCTTAGTAAAAGCTCGCCATGTGCATGCAGGGAGTCGGGTACCTGTGTTTGTAGTGAGATATTGCCCGAACACTGCACGGATGTGCAAGGCACAATAGTAATCCTCTGTTAGTACAGCTGGGCACATAACTCCTAAAAGTTTACATCCACATCGGCTCACCGCCTTCAGCCGGGGAGCTAAGAGCAGGATTGAGTGAGGAGATGTCCCCATTGCTCTGCAAATATGGTCTTTATTGGCACATAGTTGAAAGAGGACAAGTGCAGAGGGAATGTCAATATACAGGGCACAGAAATATGTTGTGCTGATTGGCAGCTCGCTGCCTGTCAGTGGCCATTGGACACAACATCTGAAAGCATTAAGCATAGCCAACACAGGTTCTAGTCGTCACCCGAAACAGATGGGGCCCGGGGGGCGTGAATGTGTGTGGCGTGTGCCGCGGTACCACCACTGATCATACGAAG
This sequence comes from Misgurnus anguillicaudatus, assembly GCF_027580225.2. NCBI lineage: Eukaryota > Metazoa > Chordata > Actinopteri > Cypriniformes > Cobitidae > Misgurnus > Misgurnus anguillicaudatus. The sequence continues at coordinate 27,171,207 of NC_073339.2, forward strand.
AGCAATAAATGTATAACTCTCTGTAACGTTTCTTCTTGTATAATTTTTGCGTAGGGCTGGGTATTGGCAAGGGCCTCCCAATACGATACGTATCACGATACATGGGTCATGATACGATACGTATCATGATACAATGCAATACGTTGGATGTTGTGATACATTGCAATAGTTTTTATTTTTTTTATCAAAAATGTAAAACAATAGAGCTGAACACCTTCAGCTCTTTGAAAGCTGCAGGTGTTTTTAAATATTCTGCTATTTTCTCACTCCCTCTAACTTCTGAGACATTGGCCGAATGGCCGTATATGGCAGACAACTGAACAGTGACAACTACAGCAGCAGCAGAGGAGGTCGTTTGACGTACACGGGGGATTTGATGGGTTTTAAAATATCGATAGTAAAGAGTGAAATATCGATACAGCTAACTATCACGATAGTTAGCTGTATCGATATTTTTGCACAGCCCTATTTTTGCAGCAGCTTAGACACTTAAATGGTGTATTGCTGCTCCCCTGAGTACGTCTGAAGAATAGCAGGTCCATGTTTACATATGACGTTACGCAAAACAGCTCGCGAAGTGGCCGAAATGCGTGCGTAGCTGTGCCCACGGCGGGGAATGCCATGCGGTAGAGCCTGAGGCGAGCACATATGTAATGCTAGACCAGCCGTTGTGCTAGTGGCTGAAACGTGAAAACCAGCTAGAGCAGGGCTATTCAATTAGTTTGTCGTGGGGGCCAGTTCATCTTAAATGAGGGGCCGGAGATATAACAGTGATGATGACTAAGTTTTTCTACATTTAAACATATTCATGTTGTATTTTAAAACTGCATAACAGCAAAATCAGTGCATTGTACAATAGGCTTTTTCTACAAACATGTATTTTGAAACTGCATTCAACAACATTAGTGCATTGTTAGATGTCAAAGTAGGATTTTTCTACATCCAGACATGTTTGTTGTATTTTAAAATTGCATAACAACATAAGTAAGATGCCCAAGTAAGCTTTATTCTACATTTAAATTGGTAAATAAGATCCATATCACACTCATTGAGAATTTAACTCATTTACTCACTTCAGTGCACATAACAAAAAAGTTTATAATATGGAACATAATTGTTTTATGCTGTTTTTGTCAAAATTATTACAGTAGCCTTTTTTAAACTACAACAGCCATCTTAAAGCCGGAGTCCATGATGTTTGAAAGCCAATGTTGATATTTGAAATCACCTAAACAAACACGCCCCTACCCCAATAGAATCTGGACCTTCTGTTGATAGACCCGCCCCACACATACGCAAACCGGCATTTGATTTGATTTGATATAAGTGTGTTTTGGTAGTCGGCCAGTCTCCTTTTCCAACGCGTTTTTCAAACATCGTGGACTCCGCCTTTAATAACTGGCAAACATTAGGCTACCTTCTAATAAACAGAATATGTTTTTAGATTTTGCAAGAGCAGTAAAATCAGGTGTATGTTTGTCAGCATGATACGCATACAGTGGTGCAGGTGCTGTGCTGTGAGCGATGGGCGACTAACTGTTACTCGTTTTAATTGCATTCTTGTGTGAGAACGATGACTCGCATAATATTTGAGCCTTTGTCTGCTTTGAATTTTGGAGAAACGGCAGGATCTTTTTGTCTAGTTCACAAAATCGTTTCAACGAGTTTCCTTTATCTAACGTTAATATCATTGTGAATAAGCATAAACATATCAGACAACAATTGTCGGAAAAGGCAGTGTTTTAAGCTGAAAATACAACAAATAAAGTTAAAACAACCATAGAGTCCGGTCTCTTAACTCACCACTGTCTTTCAGCTATCGCGTCTTGAGACGCGGGCGCGAGCGGGGGAGGCGATCGCTTTGAACTTGTGGACAAAAGCGCGAATATAATCACGTGACACAGCTGCTCACACCAGTCACGTGACTCGCGCTCTGCAGCTCATGCTGCATGAAACAGACGCACGCGCATCAACTCGTAACTGTACGGCCCGTTGTCTAACTTACTAAATTTATTTTAGAGATGTCTTTTTTACAGACTACATAAAGGGCCGGATCAAATTACCTTGGGGGCCGGGTTTGGCCCGCGGGCCGCCAATTGAATAGCCCTGAGCTAGAGTACAAAGTGAACGCCAAGGAATAACCTTAACGTTACATCCATACAAGTGTGACAGACGGCCATGTCGCAGCGGTATAGGTGAAGGTCTTATGAAAGGAGCCATCTGCGCGCTGTGCTCGCACGCGACCGGCCCCGAAGGGGGTCTGTTAATGCTAGCAGTGGCCGAAGTGTGTGAAGTTACAAGGCAGATGCCAGGGTGGGGGTCTGTTCATGTAAGGGGAGCGGCCGAAGCGTGCTATAAGTACAGGACAAACACATATGAGAGGGTATTTGCAACGGTGAATGTATTGTGCAGACTTTGGCATATTCCGCACTGCGTAGGTGGGAAAAGGAAGCCTTGTGGCTTTCTCGCGCCCGTAACCTCAGAATACCCCAGGGGTATGAGGCTGATAGGGCAGGCGTAACGTTGCCGTGGAAGGCAGGCGATGTTCTCTTCAGTTTGGCAGCATTGCCACCAACGGTGCGCTGGCGGCGGTGGTCCGATGCCGAGAACGCAGTTATTCGATATATCTCGGAGTCCATAAGATACACGGTTCTTCCCCCGAGGAGCGAAGCTCTAAATCCTTGTAAAATTCTGCCGGAACGCGTGTAAGGGACGCGATCCTTGTGTCCCTCACAAGTGCAACGGTCTACGGCGAGACGCTTCAATCACGTTGAAGAGAAAGAATCTGAATATTTTGCTGCCTAAACAGGCTATATAGTAGCGGAAGTCCCGCCCCTATATGCCGTCATGGGCGGCATTGTCCAGTACCCTGGCGTTGTTCAATAAAAGCTTCAGAGACACCGGAAGAGGGAGGAGCCCCCCTCATAGTGTCAGTGGATGCAATGCCGAGTGACCGCTCTCGAAAGGGAACTGAATGTTATTTACAACACTATTAGCGTGAATGCCAAACCAGGAAGCGCGCTTTACGTTCGAGGCGATCTTCTACTGGTGGCGTTTGGTGGCTGTTGGCTATGGATGTTGGTCTCTCTGCGCCACCTATAGAGCGGGAGCATGAAGCGCACTTCCTGCTTGGCAAAAGCTCTTCATTAACACTGTAAAAAATATTTATATATATTCGAATCTCAAAACTGAAAATCACATGTCAACCCACGGAATGAATATTTGAATGCAGCCTTTTGTTTGAGAAACGGCCAGCGTTTCACGTCCACGAGAAGTCTCGTGACCATAATTAATTGTTGCATATGTGACCTTTTGAAATGACATTGCGACCCTAATTTTTAATAGGTCTCAAATGTATCACTGATTGTGTTTGGAGCTACCTTATGTCTTAGACAATATGCTATGATTTACTATGAGCATTTATCAAAACAGAAATGTGTATTTTAAGAATATGTTTTATAACATGCTCTGAGTCTTCAACACATCATGTTGGCTTCATTTTGCGTGCAAGCACGTCGTGTCTCTCCCACTGATATATATAAAAGACTGGATTGCGCATGACGTCACAACTGTGAAGCCACCGCGCCGCCATGTTGGTATACCCAAACGTTCTATTAAATCAATGGACGTTATCAGATTTTAATGATAAAACATCACTTTACTAGTCTCTGTTTTTATACAGTCTCCCTGTACATTATTACAATGCAAACGTTTTAAGCATGTGGGTCAAAGACGAAAAGGGGGTTTAAAGCATAAAAAAAAGTGTAAAAGAGCTTTAAATTTAGTCTTTTTCACATACATTAGAATATGTCCTGTTTAACTTTGTTTTTCTGAGCAAAAAATAATTACTACCATACATTTTTACTGGAATTTTACAGAAGACACCAACTAAAATGTCATTCAGTGTAACAATATTTTTATGCAAAAAAATATTATCAGACATTTTTAGAAAAACTATTATTTGATGACACATTACAAGACTCTATTTATAGATCACAGTGCAGACACCAAATACTAACTATTTGTCATTTTAAAGCATTTTACTTCGCCAATATCCTTTAACCCTCTGGGGTCCGACCATTTTGGGACACTGTCAGAGGTTCTGACATGCTCTTACATTTGGTCTTTTTTCAGTTGCTTTAAAACATAATAATGGCAAGTGTCTCATACCACTGTGTTCAGCACAAACTGGGCTAAAATATTATATGAGCTACATGTGTGTACATGTTTGTATTTTTGAGAGAAAAAGGTTTATGCGTGGTTTTTTAAAAAGCTAAAATTTTAAGTCACTGATATAAGTCCACAAAACCCATACTAAACATGTTTTAACAAGACTTTCCTGAACAGAATCTAGTAGTCTAGAGTTTTTTCTTTAAAATGATGTGAAAATCATCCTGCCTACTCATTCACATAAACCAGTATATTGATTTAGAAATTGTAAGACACTTTTTGTTTAGAGGGGCCGTATGCGAGAAGGATTGATTGACAGCTAGCAAACAAAGGCTCGCATAATGAGCTGCATAATGAGGGAGGAGGGAACTACAGTAAAGAATGTGAGGACAAATGAACATGTTTGTTTGAGGTTTATTAAGAAGTTAACAATATAATCAAAATAGAAATGAAGGTCAGTAGGACCCTATTCAAAAACTTAACTTGTATAAGAAACTGATAAACAACAGAGCTGTAAACTTCATGTGGCTCATGTTACCATACATCTTTATGTCCAAAGAGTGTGAATATGTTTTTCCATTTCATAGTTTACTGATGAGAGGGATGCAGACCTGTAAGAGAGTTATGAACAGCTGTTAGCATAAATTGTCCACAGAAATACCCTTACATACATAACTGATGGGTAAATGATAGCACTTGTAACGGTGGTCGCCTAAACTCAATATACTTTATAAAAAAAACTTGGCCTAGGCGGGTTTCGAACCCGGGTCTACCACATGGCGGCCTAACGCACTACCGCTACGCCACCATTTGGTCACGTGATTTGTGTCTTTCACACACCTAGGTAGACTGGCCAAGGTAAATGTATAATTAAAAAAAAAAGGCGAGTCTCCGTGTAAACAACGCGGAGCTCATAATAAAACGGTGTCGCGTGTAAAACGCAATGTATGGAATGCGTTGCATGTAAACAATATCATATTACAGCAGACCCCCCAGTGCAGCATTACTCAAAGTTGCCATGAAGGATATGAAAGAGTCTACTGTACAGCATGTAACAATGAAATCCGCCATTACGTGATCACGCGTACTCGTTTGTAAATAAGCATGTAAACATGGAATCTTACAGCACACACTTAAAAGACACAGCAGTGCAGCATTACTCAAAGTTGCCATGAAGGATACGAAAGTGAATAACTGTGTCTAACACTGTACAGCAAACAATGAAATCCGCCATTACGTGATCACGCGTAAGTTACTCGTTTGTAAACAATGCGAACGTTTTTCAATCCGAGGCGTGCAGTCTGTTGAGGTTGCTTATGTAGGCTGAACTGCACAAGCCATAACATATTACATGATAGCAAATATAAATGAAGACAAATGACTTACAGTTTCTTCAGGAATATATCCAGCTCCATTGCGCCTTCCATTGTTCTTCTTCTTAGGTAACGTTAAAGATAAACGCTTCTCTTCCTCAATGTCCAGACATAAATGAAGATATTCCTCACGTGTGTGTATAAAGTTTATAATCCAAACATGCGCTAAAGTCTTTAAATCTTATCAAACATTACGCTTTGCTGGTTTGAACAGCTCGTCTCTTCATTAACATGTCAACAGCGTGTGGGCGTGACCGCATTAGAGATAATGAGCTCAGCCAGGAAAAACGGTACTCTCTTTACTTCAATGCAGATTATATAAACAGGAAATATTTGTTTTTGATAATAATTAGCTTGTTTAAAAGTAGACATTTCAGGCTTTCTTTGGATATGTGTATTATGTTTGTGTGACGAGTATTCGCGGAGTTTCAACTAATTTTTGTAACGTGATTTGAGAGACAGCTGGCGGAGACAGAAATGTCTGAATGAGCACCCTGTTTATTTTCTTTATTTGACAAAAACACAAAGATCTGTTGTTATTGTGAATGTACACTAATTTAAGAGGACCCTTCAGAGTTTCAAATGATGTCAAACACGTAAGTGTTTGATTATTAATGATGGAGTATTTTAAGTTGATTCTGCTATGATAAGGAGAAAACGCGTCCCCGCGTTTTTGGACCCCTGGGGGTTAAACCATTAGGCTTTACCCATTTGTCAGCAAGAAGTTTTTGTAAGGAAGTGAAAATCAATTCAAATCAAATAAAATTTTTGTAGGATCACACATTATTTTACATATTTTAATAAGTACAGCTCAGAATAAGTATAGTGTTTCATTTCTACATAAATATATCTGTTACACCGAATGACCATGGTTTGTTACACTGAATGACATTTTTGACAAAAATAGTGTCATTTTCCCATTATTGCTATGTTTTGAATATTATTCTGTATCATTTTATTCCTAAACAAATCACAGAAGTAGATGCTGAAATGAATAATCATTTTATTCCACAATACATATCATATTCGTAAAAATTAACTGAACAGGTGGTAATACTGTATTATAAGATCCAGAACTGCCCTTATACGTTTAGCAGAACCCTGTGTTTTCTTTGATTTTCCCGCCATTGCTTTCGCCTCTTCTCAGCTGCAGCATCTGATAAATTCCTGATTGACGGGTGATCAGGATTTGCAGCCAAGGCAGCTTGCTTTCTTCTCTGGTTGCTGAAATACAGATTCCATGTAATTATTGACATAAAATTATTGACATAGATCTATATAAAACGTGAAATTAATTAAAAATACTTTCTGTTTGGCAACATAAATTACATGTTATCAGGATTTGTATTATGGGCGGAGAATCCCCTCAGTGGCCTCTCTTGAAGGGATAATTCACCCAAGGGTGAAAGTTCTGTCATCGTTTACTCACTTTCGTGTTGTTTCATACCCGCATAAATGGAAGGAGGATGTTTTGAGAGGTGTTTGTGGCCAGGCCTTTTGTGGACCCCATACTATGATACTAAAAATAATACTATGGAAGTAAATGGGGTCCACGAACAGTTTGGTTGCAAACATTACTCAAAATATCTTCCTTTGTGTTTATCAGAACAAAAAAATTCATACAGGTTTTTACCAACATGAGAGTGAGTGAATAATGACCAAATTTTCATTTTTGGGTGAACTATCCCTTTAACTTGTGGTATAGGGTGGAGTCTCTATCTAAAACAGCAGTAAACTATTTTTCTGTAGGGCTAGGCTTGGACACAAATGTCACGATTTGATTCAATTTTAAATCAATTTGATATTGATTAACATCAGCTGAAAACAGCATAGACTGAAAGATCGATTATTGTGATTTACAAATCACTATTGTTTCTTCAAAATTAGAATTGATTAAAATCGAGAAATCTATCTTTTTAAACCCAGCCCTATTATTTTTACATTGCACTCCTCAATACCTTTCTCGTCTCCTTGCTAAATGCATTGCCCTAGCTACTGGGTCTGCATTAACTTTCTGCCAGTGCCTAGAAACTTTTTGTTCGTGGGCATCTAAAAGAAATCAGTACCAAAACGACAAAAATGCATTAAACATTAATATTGATAAAGTTTGATATATTTTTTTGTGCTAAACATCCCTCATTTATCTGAAATAGAAATAAAATGCTAAACATGTTATCTAAACAGTGACACTAGCTGCGTTTACATGTACATTTGTAATCCGTTGTAATCTGAATAAAAATGCTCCATGTAAACACCTCAATCGGACTAAAAAGTGCCAATCTGATTAAAAATCTAATCCGCTTGTTAGGGGTGGTTTATACCGTTTGTAATCCGCTCAAAATGACATGTATACTAGTGATGCGCGGGTCGGCGTTTTTTCCAACCCGCGGGTCCCGCTTTTATGAAATATTTGGCCCAACCCGCACCGCAACACTGTATCTATTTTTACAACCCGCACCGCCCCGCGCCCGCGACCATTAAAATGGACATATTAGGCATTTGTAATGTAAATAAAAAGAGGCTTTATTTCAGCCTAAGAGTGCTTGGAAACAGCCATTAGATTACATCGCCCTGTAAACTGGCAACAACATACACCAATGAGCCATAGAAACCAGCATGGTCATATTAATATAGAAATAGGATAATGATAAACCAGGGGTGTCCAATACATCGATCGCAAAGGCAATGCCGGTAGATCGCACATAAGCTTACTGTGTATTCTCATGCTGCTCCATGCCTCCACGGGAAAATTGGCATTATGAGTAATTGTGAAACACTTAAGTCTTTTTGAGTTGCTGTGCCTTTCTTCTCATATGTGTTTTTATAAATCTTATGCCTGCCGCTGCAGCTCAGTCGTGTAAACTTCCGAAATTTACAAGCATGCAATTGCATCGCATTCTTGCTTTCATGCACGAGCTAAAGCACGCGAGAGCGAGCGAACGACGGAGAGAGAGAGAGGCAGCGTTGTGCTGATATATGCTTCTGATACTATTGTAATTTTCCTTCAAGTTTGTTTCACTAAATCTCCGCTATTTTAAACAGTACTCGACATGTGCTCCAGGATTTTTTTTAACTCCTCAAGAAAATAGAGTAATGGTGACATCCCTAAATCCAATGTAGAGATACAGTATATGCAGTATAGTCCACGCATTTAAAGTGTTTTTAGCATGTAGAACTTGTCGGCTTTATCATTTTAAAAGTAGATCACCACACAAAAAAGCAGCATTTGTATTATCTATTCACAAAAACCCTACCTTAATTTCTCCTGCAGATCGTCTTTCATCTTTTAATTCTCCGTTTGTTTTGTTGTTGTGGCTGGCAGCGGGAGCTACTTGGCGCTTCCGTGACGTCAAAGGTTTGGGGATATCAAGTTACGTTGTGCAAGTTACGTTGCGGAAGTTACTTTGCCACATAGGCCTACGTAATTTAACCTTATCAAAGAAAGTAATTAAATGTAAAAATATATATTCCCAAATATTTAATATATATGCTACAGGGAATTAGACGCAACATATCAGTTTTTTAATTTTGTTTTTAATGACCCGCCCCAACCCGCCCGCATTAAAGTTACAATTTCTTTACCCGCCCCAACCCGACCCGCGGGTTACCCGCGGGGCCCGCGGGTTACCCGCGGGGCCCGCGGGTTACGAGACGACCCGCGCATCACTAATGTATACACTTGATCGGATGGATAACTGAAACTGGGAGGCTCTGCGCATGTGCCATCTTTTCTTTTTTTAATGGCGTTGGCAAACGCACTGAAAGGTGCATTTCCGCCACCTACAGGACGGGAGTGTGGAGCATATGCACACATGCAATGACGTAGAATTGCAGTAATGACATGTGACGCAAATAACTCGAGTTTGTTTTGCTGAAGGAAGTCACAAGAAGTGATTGTCTTGTTATTATCCGTCCAATTCCCCATAAAGTGATACAAGACAGCGTTGTCCGGTCAGTCCATGACTTATTCTCTGATCCACAAACGCGTGTGTTTGGACTCGCTCTCGCGAACGGTCCCTGCAGCACCGCGTGGAGTAAAATACGCTTTTTGGGCACACGTGAATGGGTGTTTTTGCTACTGCTTTATAATCAGTGAGGCACAAAGCAAATCTTGAAACAGCGTGAAACTATATTTGTGCAATGTGCGCATGTCAAATGATCAAATCTGATGTAAATCTTGTGTCATATAAACACACACGCACATCAATCCGATCACATTATTAAGTGTTCATGTAAACGCTATGATAGGATTTATTAATCGGAAGGATTTTAATCCAATGGAGGCAAAATGTGTCCATGTAAACGTAGCTACTGTCATTCAGTGTTATGTATGACACTGTGGTGTAACATACAATTTGCATTACACCGAATGACAAAACATTACCCTGAATGACGAAACTTTTACTTAAGCTAATATTAGTAGTTAACAACTAGATACCTATATCAAACAGTGAACTTGACCAGAAAGGTTTATCATCATTATTCACATCATCTACTTATTTTTCAAAAAATCTAACAATAAAAGTGTTTTTTTGCATTTCACTGAATGACAGTCGTTTTTGTAACTCACTATGAAAATGTGCAGTGGTGTCAAAAGTATTCATATTCATTACTCAAGTAGAAGTATAGATACTAGGGTTTAAAAAGACTTTTGAAGAAGTTGAAGTATCAACTCAAGCTTTTTACTCAAGTAAAAGTGTAAAAGTACTGGTTTCAAAACTACTTAAAGTATAAAAGTAAAAGTAATGTAAGGAAAAAAATGTCATTAGAGAAAAAAGCCTAGGCCGCACCACAGGGGCCTTTTGGGCACTACCCTATCTTCTCTAAAAAATGTTTCTAAAGGCCATAGTAACTATAGTGTTATTAAAATGTTAATGTTAAAAAATTTGGGATGCACTAGGGCCAGGGGTAGGCAACGTCAGTCCTGGAGTGTCGATGTCCTGCAGATTAGCTCCAACCCTTATAAAACCTTGGTTACCTGTAGTTTCAGGTGACTTTAACCTTTATTGGTTTGTTCAGGTCTGCTTGATTAGACCTGGAGCTAAACACTGCAGGACATCGGCACTCCATATTGCCTACCCCTGCACTAGGCTATCTGTTTCAACCAAATACGGTATATGCCCATTAAAAATGAACGCATTTCAATACAATGCAAACAAATACATTAAAGCAGTGGTTCTCAAACTGGATGTCGCCAGATGGTGCCAGGGGCCCCAGTTTTATAATATTTTATGAAATACATTACTTTATTATAAATTCTGTGTAATTAAACCTCAGAAAAATAAGGCTACTAAACAAAAGCAATAAATTGTATAATTTAAAATGTTTTGTTTAATTCAAATTTTAAGTTTTAGAATGTTTATGTCAATCCACTGTACACAAGGGAGGCCGCAAAAATGTTTGATAACAACTGCATTAAAGAACCATATATGTCTACTACTGAGCATTAACATGTGTTCCATAGAGAGGAAGATATGACTAGTTGCCTATAAATATTGTAAAGGTGCAAAAAGTCAATCTTCAGAGCAGTGCCGCTGGTGGCCAAACTTTTACAGTGGTGCCCTCTTTAGTTAAAAAACAACAAAATCACACACAGCTATAGTATGTGTGGGAATACAAATATGCTATTGTTATCATTTATAATATATAATTGTATTTTGACAGCAACACAAACTACAAATATGCAATTATATATTATAGCCTATATTTCAGCATCTGTACTTGTGTAGCTAATGGACTTTTGTATACTTTACTTTAGTCAGTATAAATCCAAGCAATTTTGGAGAATTACTAAATGTCTTTATTGTAAGTAAATTAAAAGTCAGGTTTAAGGAAACAGCTGATGTCTATTAACAAAAGCAAAAGTTGGTATGTATGGTTATGTGTTTCATTGATTTAACACTCAAGCATTCAGCTAAGTAGGTTTTGTTAATGCAAATAAAATTTACGGCAGTTATTAGCATATACAAAACAACAATGTCTTTAGCATATATCTTTGCCATGCTTCAAAACGCAACGCAGCACAATGTCATTTAAGTTGAACAACTGAAGTTACATGATATAAATTGGTATTGTTACACTATTTAAATCACACAGATGAGTTGGTGTCAGCAGCCAGCTATACATTTACACAGGCTTGTGAATGTGAACTGACCTGAAAGTGATGCGCGAGTTTTATTTCGTACTTTTCCATTTGAAGACAGAATGCCGCGTTCTGTTACTGTACAAACAGATGGCGGATGATATCAAAGCATCGCGAGGGGAGACACTCTGCATGCTTTCTAATCGCTCTCGCGGTTCTTTTATGTTTCTCTGTGCAGTGCTATCGAACAAACTTTTGATCATCTGCAGTCAGCTGGGGGGCGGGGATTGCGTACAAACCAATAGGGAGTCGGAATGGTGTATGTTTATACTTCTCATCCAACCACAATCGCGTTCATCTGGATGATGCAATTTATCAAGATAGGTTTTTTTAACGATGACAAGCCGGAATGTAAAAAAGAAAACAAGTTGAAATTAATAGAAGTAACGAGGCGATTTTTAAAATGTAAGGAGTAGAAAGTACAGATAATTGCGTGAAAATGTAAGGAGTAGAAGTAAAAAGTCGTCTGAAAAATAATTACTCAAGTAAAGTATAGATACCCAAAATATCTACTTAAGTAAGGTAACGAAGTATTTGTACTTCGTTACTTGACACCTCTGAAAATGTGAAATTATCAAATATTTAAGAGCAATAAACTTACCTTGCTGAATCACCACATGGTCTTCAGGGGGCCTTTTGATGATGTCACAGACTGCTTGATGAGTATTGTTTGTTTATTTAATTTCAAAATGGCTTCCTGATCCCATTACACTGAATGACCTCTGACAAACTGCATATTCGGGACAAAAGTCCCCTAGTTGTTTCAATATTTAACGAAAAAAAATAACACATAGTCCTAGGGGTGTGACGGTTATTATATAACCGTGAGACCGACGGTTATAGTTGAACACCGTCATTAGAACTCTATAACCGACAAAACCGTTTTATTAAAATATTAAAAAATATATATCAAAGAATGTTTAAATACTAATTAAAAACAATTGTCAACAGTCTGTGTTACACGCCCCACCATGTTATCACGTCACGCAATGAAAAATACAGAGCGGAGCAGACACTGACAACGCGCTGACATAAAGGAGAGTCCAGGACACTTTTTGGTTACTTTTGTGATTAAACATATTAAACAAAGTCTCACCCTTTAAATCATCTCTTCCTTCTATTTAATTTATAGAATCAAATAAACATGAATGACCATAATGTTTTAACCGCGGAAAGGCTCCGCCCCGCTTTTCAAGTTCAAATCCTCCCATGTTAATCTACTAACTCTCCTGAAATCACATTCACTGCTAGTTGTCTTGCTGTTAGTTGTAAATAAACGTAGAGCAAGTAGCTAATCAGTGTCTAGCTTATTCAAATGCTGGTTTCACATCGCAAGCATGAGCACTGAGCAGCGCGTATGCGGAGAACGTTTGCCGCGCGTGACCATTGTGCTTTTACACCGGCTGCGTTTGCAGCGCATATGGCGCAGTTTAATAACAGTATAACAATCTCAAGTTCACATTACTTTATTTTACATGCATTTATGAGCAAAACCTCTTCAAGACGCTTTTTAATCCACATTGTTTTCGTGCTGTTCTGGTCCGTGTAATGACAGATATACACAATTATAGACATTAAAAGCCCATGGCACAAATCTGTTTCTTTGAAGATTATTAAAATAATGATAAATAGAGGATTAATTTATGCTGGGCAGAGAGTGACAGCGCAGTCTTCTGGCAACATTGTGTTTTTTATATTTAATTGCTTTCTGTTAAATTTCTCAAAGTCATTACTGTTTAAACACACTTGGCATCACATTCATGATTTTATGGTAAAATTACACTTTCGCGTCAATCCACGAGCATTTAATCAAGCAAACCCCCCCCCCCCCTCCTCAGACGGTTATGTGACGAACCGTCACATTTGACTCACGTCATAACCGTCATCACCAATTCTGAAACCGGCACAGCCCTACATAGTCCTATTAATATAAAACGGCCAACACTTATGTGAACATGCCAAGGAAGCAAAATTTTTTTTTAACATGGTATTTTATACGTTTATTTAAAAATGTATTAGTAAAATCATAGTCCGGACCATTACACTGAATGACGATTTTACACTTTGGAGCATTATTAAACTCATATTTGGTCATTGTATTTTCACAAAAGTTATTTGAAACATAAAAGTAGACATTTTACTTGCATTTTATGTTTTTTTTTTTGTATGTAAAATCACTTTTGTAAATTATATTTGATGCGGACACCAAAATGGTGACGTCTCGTCTTTGACCCATGTACATACAGTGGGGCAAAAAAGTATTTAGTCAACCACCAATTGTGCAAGTTCTCCCACTTAAAAAGATGAGAGAGGCCTGTAATTTTCATCATAGGTACACTTCAACTATGAGAGACAAAATGAGGAAAAAAATCCAGAAAATCACATTGTCTGATTTTTTAAGAATTTATTTGCAATTTATGGTGGAAAATAAGTATTTGGTCAATAACAAAAAAGCAAGATTTCTTTCTCTCACAGACCTGTAACTTCTTCTTTAAGAGGATCCTCTGTCCTCCACTTCTTACCTGTATTAATGGCACCTGTTTGAACTTGTTAGCAGTATAAAAGACACCTGTCCACAACCTAAAACAGTTAGAATGCAAACTCAACTATGGCCAAGACCAAAGAGCTGTCAAAGGACACCAGAAACAAAATTGTAGACCTGCACCAGGCTGGGAAGACTGAATCTGCAATAGGTAAGCAGCTTGGTGTGAAGAAATCAACTGTGAGAGCAATTATTAGAAAATGAAAGACATACAAGAACACTGATAATGTCCCTCGATCTGGGGCTCCACGCAAGATCTCATCCCGTAGGGTAAAAATTATCACCAGAATGGTGAGCAAAAATCCCAGAACCACATGGGGGAACCTAGTGAATGACCTGCAGAGAGTTGGGACCAAAGTAACAAAGGCTACCATCAGTAACACACTATGCAGCCAGGGACTCAATTCCTGCAGTGCCAGATGTGTCCACCTGCTTAAGCCAGTACATGTTCGGACCCGTCTGAAGTTTGCTAGAGAGCATTTGGATGATCCAGAAGAAGAGTGGGAGAATGTCATATGGTCAGATGAAACCAAAACATAACTTTTAGGTAGAAACTCAACTTCTTGTGTTTGGAGGAGAAAGATGCTGAGTTGCATCCAAAGAACACCATACGTACTGTGAAGCATGGGGGTGGAAACCTCATGCTTTGGGTCTGTTTTTTTGCAAAGGGACCAGGACAACTGATCCGAGTTAAGGAAAGAATGAATGGGGCCATGTATCGTGAGATTTTGACTCAAAACCTCCTTTCGTCAGCAAGGGCATTGAAGATGAAACGTGGCTGGATCTTTCAGTATGGCAGTGATCCCAAACATACCGCCCGGGCAAAGAAGGAGTGGTTTCGTAAGAATAATTTCAAGGTCCTGGGGCCTTATTTATCAACATTGCGTAGAAAATATTCTATATTTGTACCTACGAATGAAATTTAGAATGTGCCTAAGTACAAAAAAATCGGGATTTATCAAACGTGCGCACGTGGTTCGTACGCACATCAGTAGGTAATGCTTGATGATAAATCCCACTTGTTCTTAAGCACCATGCTCGTGCACGTTCATAGTCATTTGCATTCCGAAACGCCTCCAATGAACCATATATGGTGACAACACATCCCGTTATATGTCACGTGGTTGTGCTTTTTCCCTCATCGCAATAATGACAAAGAGAGCGTAAAAGAGGAATTTTACAGACACAGAAATTGAGTTACTGGTGGATGAGGTTAAATCCTACTAACACATCCTGTTTGGTTTACTTAGTGCGGGAGGAATGACTAACAAAAGAAAACAAATCTACATGGGAACATGTTACCAGTGAGTTTAATTCCGTTGAATATGAGGAGAGAACACTTCCAAAAATACCACTAGATGCTCTGCGTACGCATACTCAGAGGTGTGCGTATATTTACACACATTTCTACGTATAAGTGCAATTTGATAAATTCCACACTTTGCGTAAAACTGTTCCTACGCACACTTTACGCACACTTCTGTGCGTACGCACGCTTGATAAATGAGGCCCCTGGAGTGGCCTAGCCAGTCTCCAGATCTCAACCCCATAGAAAATCTTTGGAGGGAGTTGAAAATCTGAGTTGCCCAGCGACAGCCCTAAAACATCACTGCTCTAGAGGAGATCTGCATGGAGGAATGGGCCAAACTACCAGCAACAATATGTAAAAACCTTGTGGAGACTTACAGAAAACGTTTGATCTCTGTCATTGCCAACAAAGGGTATATAACAAAGTATTGACATAAACTTTTGTTATTGACCAAATACTTATTTTTCACCATAATTTGCAGATAAATTCTTGGAGAATCAGACAATGTGATTTTCTGGATTTTTTTTTTTCTCATTTTGTCTCTCATAATTGACGTGTGCCTTTGACAAAAACCACAGGCCTCCCTCATCCCTCCAAGTGTGAGAACTTGAACAACTGGTAGCTGACTAAATACTTTTTTGCCCCACTGTAGTTATTTACTGAAAGTTGTACATTTTGCTTTTTAAACCATTATTATACATTCATCTTTATTACAGTATCAGATCAGCAGACAGACCGCAGCATATTTAGTATTAATGACAAACATGCTCATTCTGAAATCTAAATAATTAAATTATCACGCTTTGTAGCGTATGCACATGCACTAATTAGCTGGTTTTGTAATTATGTTATCTAAACCTACAAGTTACCTAATCTTGTTCAGAGAAATAACGCTGACCATGCAGCTTAATGTCAACATTTTTTTATTTATGCCCGTGTCATTAAAGCTGTAGTCTACGATGTTGAAAATCGGTCGAGAAAGCCTGAGACGGTTAGTAAGTTTTAAAAAACTCATCCCGCCCCTCTGTGCTACCTGATCCCTCCCACCGGGAAACGACCTGAACAACGTCACTCAGTCAAGCTGTGATCACCCGTAGTAAACATCGGAATAGAGATTTACCTAGCAGTAAACACACAAAGCCTTGATTCACACCTGTTTCTTCACAAAATTGATGACCTCAGTTATTGAATGCCACACTGCTATTTTTTTGAACACACCCCTTTCAACTAATTCAACTACTTGCCCAATTGCACAGCCTTAAGAGCGTGCATATCATGAATGCTGGGTCTCATCCGCCCTCCGAGAATCCACTGAACCCACCGGCAACCTGTTTGCCACGCAGCAACAAAAAAATATACCAAAAACCTTGATCACTCTGGTTAGCCACATTGCACCGCCACTATTCTGAACAAGACTGTACACTCAGTGACCAATATAGCCACCCTTCTTTTCTATAACAGTCACAAGCCTTCCATTCACGGATTCAGTCAGTTTCTTGATCTGATCTGAACCAACATTTTGCGGCGCCACAACCACAGCCTCCCAGACACTGTTCAGAGAGGTGTATGGTTTACCTTCACTGTAAATGTCCTGCTTAAGAAGGGCTCAAAAGGTCTCAATAGGGTTTAAGTCAGGTGAAGAAGGGGGCCATGTCATTAGTTTTTCATCTCTAAGGCCTTTACTGGCCAGCCATGCAGTGGAGTACTTTGATGCATGTGATGGAGCGTTGTCTTGCAAAATAATCAGTCTTCATGAAAGATGCTAACTTTTTCCTGTACCACTGCTTGATGAAAGTGTCTTTTACACTACAGGCAGGCAGGCACAGACAGGTATTATTAAAGATGAACTTGTGGGACCTTTTTGGGTTGAAAATGGAAATAAAAAACAACTCTCAGACCTACTGCCAATTTTTAGAAGACACTTTCTTCAAGCAGTGGTACAGGAAAAAATCTGCATCTTTCAAGAAGACTTTTTTATGCAAGACAACGCTTCAGCACATGCATCAAAGTACTCAACTGAGTGGCTGGCCAGTAAAGGCGTTAAAGGTGAAAAACTAACGACATGGCCCCTTCACCTGACTTAAACTCTATTGAGACCTTTTGATCCCTTCTTAAGCAGGACATTTACAGTGAAGGTAAACGGTACACCTCTCTGAACAGTGTCTGGGAGGCTGTGGTTGTGGCTGCACAAAATGTTGGTTCAGATCAAGAAACTGACTGAATCCGTGAATGGAAGGCTTGTGACTGTTATCGAAAAGAAGGGTGGCTATATTGGTGTGTATATATATAGTTTTATTAATTTTTTTGTAAATGTAGAGTTTGTTTATTATTCTAACTTTAACAGGTGAAAAAAAAACAAGTGAGATGGTAAAATCAAATAGTTGCCTAATAATGATGTACATAGAAATATTCTCTTAAGAAAGCCAAAATTCCACTTTTACTACTTAAATGTTCAGGTTTGAGGGTTTGTTAACATTTTGAATTGACCAAGAGCACGGTAGTTGTACAATAACAAAAGTAATCCTCAAAAATACAACTTGCCTAATAATTCTGCACTTCCTGTATTCAAGAACTTCAAGAAATGACTTTTGCTGCGTCCGAAAACTCAAGGCAGTGACTCGTTGCCTCGCTGCCTCATGAGGAAATGACTTCGGAGGCATGAAGGTAGCTCAGAGAAAGACTTTCGGACACACTTCTAAGGCAGCGTGTTTGAAATTTAAACAGAGAGCGCCTTTGTGATAACTAATCACATATTTGAAAACTACAATACTAATTTCTCGCTAGAAATGCAATTGAAAGGTGTAAAAAGTGAAAATATACCTTTATTTACACTAAATTGGTGGTCCAGTCGCGTCCTTGGCCGCCATTTTATTTTTTCGAACTCGACCGGACTCGACCAATCACATTCTTAATGTACGTCCGCGCATAGGTATCTCAGGAGACAGGAAGTAAACCAAACATTGAATTCGGACATGCCTTGCTGCCTTGGAAAGCTGCCTCAGAAGGCAGCAATTTAGAGTTTTCGGACGCAGCCTTTGTAAATATAATTACTTTTGGCGCTTTTCCATTGCGTAGCACCCCACGGTTTAGTCCAGTCCGGGTCGGGTCAGCTCACCTCACTTTGGCGTGGTTAGCTTTTCCATTGAGTTTAGTATCACTTCGCAGTGGGAGGAATTATAGGCGTGTCGTTATATTTGCGCTGCATACGGCTGTGACATCATACAAGAGAGAGCGTCCTTGTACATTCCCATACATTTATTTATTTATCAGTCTGCCACAAAATTAAAATTGGCCACCACAAATAGATGTTTACTTTGCACATCACGTTTATAACTACCTCTGTCTCACATGACAGTTTCTGTTCAAACACCCGTGGCGTCAGTCGACGGCGCTCCGCTGAGCCTCAATGAAGTTGCATTAAAGCATAAATAATACTGACGTGCACGTCGCGAATGTGCTGCCACAAAATTAAAATTGGCCACCACAAATAGAAGTTTACTTTGCACATCGCGTTTATAACTACCTCTGTCTCACATAACAGTTTCTGTTCAAACACCCGTGGCGTCTGTCGACGGCGCTCCGCTGAGCCTCAATGAAGTTGCATTAAAGCATACTGACGTGCACGTCGCGAATGTGCCGCCACAAACTGCAAGTCTGGAAAAAACTTCTATGTGTTCCTGATTCACAACCTGTGGATGTTTTAAAACGCTAAAAGGGTGTTTGGAGACTTAAAACAGACCACCGATGACAACATGTTTGCTCGAGACAGCGCAAGCTAGCAGCAAGCCTTAAGCTAAAGCTAATATTTTACATAATAGGATGACGGCGCCGATGACGATTCTCTCAGACCAATCAGTGAACTACAGTGTTTACGCGTCACGTTTGGTATCAGCTCGGGCCGCTTGGAACCCCAACCGAGGTGGTACGAAAAAAGTATCGGGTACTACGAAGTGATCCCAATGGAAAAGCTCCCAAAAGTAAGCTGACCCGACCCAAACCAAACCAAACCGTGGGGCACCATGCAATGGAAAAGCGCCATTTGACCCGTGATACGCTATGCTAAACGGCTAACATTCCAATGGCGACTGGCAGCATGAGCATGTTGTCAGACGGATAAAAAGATTTATGTAACACCTCACACAATCTTTGTAAATATAATTACATTGACCCGTGATACGGGATGCTAAACGGGTAACATTCCAATGCCGACCGGCAGCATGAGCATGTTGTCAGACTGATAAAAAGATATTTATGTAACACCTTACACAATCTTTGTAAATATAATTACTTTGACCCGTGATACGCGATGCTAAACGGGTAATATTCCAATGCCGAAAGGCAGCATGAGCATGTCAGACTGATAAAAAGATATTTATGTAACACCTCACACAATAAAAGTATAAATAAATGCGTACCTGTTCAACAAAAAGTCTGCCGTGTCGGCGTCAGTTTTCAGCCCCAAATCTCCCTGAAGCTTCCTCCAATGGTCAATGGAGGACCCTATATTGATTCTACTTAGAGTCCGGCGTTTTTCACATTTTTTTACCTCTGCTCTTTCCTCTACAGACTTCCTTTTTCTTCCAACCTTTACTGTAGGGACAAGAAGCTTGCTGCTGTCGGTTATTTTTTTTCCATTAGTGAGATGTTGCTGCTTCGCTAGCTAACATACACTGACACAAATGTCATGTCGAGGCAGGAGAGGGGCGGGGTGGTCTGCGATGGGGTGGAGTTTAGCGCGAGGTGGATTTTCAAGTGTACGGGGATTTGATGAGAGCAGTTAACCAATGTAAGCTGTCCGGCCAGACAGTTTACATTGGTAAACTTATCTGCCACCGTACATCCAATAGACTGAATGGATTTTTTAAATTCTTTTTTCTCTTCATATTGTTAGGATTTTACTGTAGAACCATAACTAGCATCTAAACGAGTTTATTAATAATGAACAATCTTTGAAATCGTAGACCATAGCTTTAACAGAAAGCAGCAGACACACTCACCTTAACGTTTTTATAAATCCATTATCCTGCTCGATTTAAACATTGCAAATAACATCAGAATTAATAATTAATTTACGTACACATCATCTAAAAACACAAAAAAACACAAAAAGAAAACACAAAAAAAGAAATATCGATCAACTTACAACAAAGAATAACTTTAATAACATTGTTTTTTAGTCTGTAACAGAAAAGACTTAAAATGCATCAATTTGCCTGAAATAAAAAATTAATCCTTATTTAAAGTATAATATTTTTTGACCATTTGATACTGAAA
The DNA here is from genome assembly GCF_027580225.2 of Misgurnus anguillicaudatus. Taxonomy (NCBI): domain Eukaryota; kingdom Metazoa; phylum Chordata; class Actinopteri; order Cypriniformes; family Cobitidae; genus Misgurnus; species Misgurnus anguillicaudatus. Next base: position 27,192,017 of record NC_073339.2, read on the forward strand.
AATGAAATATAATCAATAAATAACACCAGCGGTTTACAGCGTGATTGGGGTGTAATGTCTTTAAAAATCACTTCCTGAAAAAGTATTTTCCCTGGGGTCTCGCGCCCCCCCCTGGTGTCGCTTTGAGCCCCCCCTGGGGGTCCCGCCCCACTATTTGAGAAGCACTGCGTTAAGCATTCTATGCGCAATCCAGTCATTTATATAGATCAGTGGTCTCTCTCAATGAGTGTGCATTCACGTGCTCTCTGTTTCTCAATTATTTGGGTGCGACGCGAAGCAAGCTCAGTGTCACATTGTATCCTTCCATGTTTCTGTACTTGAGCAGAGTGTTACCATTAAAGGTCTTTTTTCACTGAGGACGTAGGACTCGAAAGGTTCTGTTCGGGTAGTGTCATAGTGATGCCAAATTTTTATACCATTTCTAGTTTGAACTTTGTTTACATTTGACCCAAGCTGTATGATTGTGTCACTACTTTTGCACTTTAATGTTGCCACCTTATGACAATGGATTTACACTTTGATTACAGACAACCTAATTCAATGACAGCTCATTGGATGGAAAATGCTGTTTCTTTTCCGTAATTTTCTTATACCGTCATAAATACTGTATCATTACCGCGAAAATTCTTAAAATATCATGATATAATTTTGAGGCTGTATTGCTCACTCTTACTGTTCATATGAGCCGTTTTTTTTCGCCGGTGGGTGCTCGTCACAACGTCAAGCAATGCTTAGATTTCTTAGCAACGACAGACGCTCTGGAGCCCCAAATGCTTTGAAGAGGAGGAAAGCTGCACGGTCACCTTTCCGCGTGGTTTTAGACATGAAATGTGAAGCAAATGTTAAGAAATTGAGCATGAGCTTGGCCACGGGATCGGCACCTATGTGTGTGTTTACTGAATCACTTTCATTCGTGAAACAACTCATGGTTCAAGTGAGGAACTTTTTTGAGGTTATAATGTCTCCAGCCGCACTGAAAATGCGTTCTGATGCTGTACTGGTAGCGCATATTAGTAGTTTTTCACAACCTTGACCAAGAAAGAATATCTTACCTCATTATTCTGCCCCCAAGCCAGCGGGTCATCACTGATATCAGTTTATAGCGCACTAACACTGCTGGCTGTTTGCGTTAACACGAATTTGAAGACATCTCGCTGGGCGAGACTGTGCTTTATATTTTTTATAGTTTGTGATGTGCGCACCACTGCGGGGAGCACTGTACCATCAACAGCCCTAGAATCCACACTTTCGACTTTTTTTTTTAGACATGTTTGATACGAAGTATACAAAGCCTACCTCAGCAGCGCGCGTGCTTTATGTGGTAAGCTGCGTTCACAGCAAAATCCCCAGTGTTAAATCAACACTGCTGGTGTGTATATATATTATATAGGTATCACCAGGTCTGTTGTTACTCATATAAACACCAGCAGTGTACATTTAACACTGCTGATTTTGCTGTGTTCATTTGGTTTCGTAACTGTAAGCAGTGGCTCAACGCAATTAATATTCATGAGGTAAGACATGGCTATTTAAAGTGACCGCTCCCAGCACTTTGCCTGTGCATCACATCGGAACCACTTTTAGAACCGAAACGTAAGAATTACGTGCGGTTCCGGTTCTTTTAAAAAAACAGAGCCGATTCTGAATAAGAAACGGTTCTTGGTTCCCAACCCTAACCAGGAGGCTTTTTTAGGTGAGTTTCCACACCTTTTGTAGCTGCCTTTTTGGTTGTAGGTTGTTTGACAAAGACTCTGATTGCACTGGCTGTGTTGACTGTATCTGAAAATGGTTTACATCGTTCGAATCACAAGAATCTCAGCTCTTACAGATATGTGATATGTTTAGTTTTTTATTTATTTTTGAGTTGTTGTATTTCCCGATGTTATCAACCAAAACACACGCAGTGTACTGCCGACGGCACAGCAGTATGCGATCAGGTACCCAGTGTTTCCACTATATACTAGGGATGTAACAATACTTCGCAGTACGATACTTTGCTATACAAAAATGCCACGATGTCGCATCGTGCATGATGGGGATTTTATACGATGACGTTCTTTTAATTTTATTCGTTGACCGGTCAGCGTGTGATCTACTTTGCGCCAGCGTCACCTGTACTTCACCGCAGTCACACAGACATCGCTTGAATCACCCGCAGCTTGAACTGAAGGTCAGCAACACGACTTCGGTAGAAACAAAAATGTATATATATAATGCCCGTCATCTTTTAAGTCCAACGTCTGGCAGCATTTTGTTTTCATATCACTCAACGGGAATCTTAATCAATCGCACTGACGCGTACATGCACCAAAACCACGCGATTGAGATATCTTATGAAAACAAAAGTAAGTTTCCAAATAATCTTATTTTGACTCGATCACTATTGGCTCCTGTACATGTACATGGACATCAGAAATGTTTTGTGCAAAGCAGGGAAAGGGAAGCAGAAAGGAGAGATGATGAGTTTAAGGGAGTCTTAAAGGCAAAAATGATGGTATAATTCAGTTTTAAAGCTCAGGATTCGTAGAGACATGGAGTAGCTGATCTTTGTCTATGTAACAAACATCAGGTAACAAAATTACCAAATTAGGATCAGGTCGTGCCTGTGGGGTTTAACTTTTCATACTAACGCTGGTGACTTTATTTTTGTGAACATGTCAGAAAATTAAAGATCTTAGCATAAAGTGTATTTCAGTTTACCATTGATTAGATGCGCATAGGCTTAGTGTGTTGTGCACATGAATCCTGAAAAATTAAAATCTGAAAATTTAGAAAATGCGTCTGTTTGCAAAAATTTGTTTTATAAGTTAAAAATAAAATAACATTTTTGGAAAACTAAAAACGACTTATGTTTGATGATTCATTGTCGTTTTTTTTGAACATGCCAGAAATTAAAGATCTTAGCAGACAATGTATTTAAGTTTACCAATGTTTAGATACAGTCGGGTTTAGTATGATGTGCACATAAAATGGAGACATCGTCTGGAAATGTAAAGTCTGCTCTAGTGGTAGTTTTGAATGTAAATGGATTGATTTTTATGAAAACAGTCCCACAAACATACAAGAAGACCGCATAGGTTTTTTTTAAATATTCAAAATATTGCTGATCATTGTTTGTTTGAAAAATTAGTGTGATAGGTAAAAAATAATTTTAAATGCTTACATGCCTTTAAAACCGAATCATGCCAGTATTTTTGCTTTTAAGACTTTCAAAGTACCAGATTTGTAGAGGCATGCATCGTAACTGATGTCTGTGACCATCGCTAAGGATCTATGTCACAGAAAGACCAGATGAATGTGTATGTGAAATCTGATCACAAACACATACTAATGCTGAAACAATCAGAAACAGCCATAGTGAAAATATCATTTCATGTTTGCTTATTACGCAGTGATACATGTTAACCTAAGCCGATCCTAACAGCAAGTTTAAAATGTTAAAACAAGTTTAAATGTTAGAATAGTATATTTTTTATTTTATTTAGTAAAATAAAGTTACATAATGCCCAAGACGTACGCGCACACGCACGAAGACTATTCATACACAACCCCGTCCGGATAAGTTAGTTGGATAGATGTTTTTGTTAAGTTAAAGCTTAACAAATAAAAAAGAAATAATGTTATGATGGCATGCTATGTGGATACACATTTTAAAAGCATGTAACAAATAGGCTATAGCCCTTTTTGGATGTTTTTGGTTGTATATTGCTAATATATATAATGTTTCGAGTTATCGGTGTTTCTCTGTGTTTCGAATTATAAACTCGATAGACATTTAAACGTTTTCGTGATTTTCTTTATATCAGCTGGCACTGTAGTGGTCGATGATGAAACTTTGTTTCTATATATTTCTTATCATTTCAGTTAAGAAGATGTTTAAAATGCGCGCAATATTTAAAATGCATACAAAGACTGATGCAATGAGTTGCAGCTATCTAAAATGATGTGCATAATAACTTTTGCACTAAAAAAGTCAGAGATGTGGATTATAACAGAGCACTGTTATTTGAATTTTAAAACGAATATCTGATTCTTTTAGATGAAGGTTAAAGTTTTAAATAATTAAGCTAATTTTGCTACGTTTGCGCAAACGCTAATGGGGCACAGATAATAATGAGTTCGGCAAGATGTTAGACAGTGCTATAAATACGATGCATTTAAAGGAATAGTCTACTCATTTTCAATATTAAAATGTTATTACCTTAACTAAGAATTGTTGATACATCCCTCTATCATCTGTGTGCGTGCACGTAAGCGCTGGAGCGCGCTGCGACGCTTCGATGGCATTTGGCTTGGCCCCATTCATTCAGTGGTGCCATTTGGGGATGAAGTTGGAGGTGACCAAACACATCAATGTTTTTCCTATTTAAGACGAGTAGTTATACGAGCAAGTTTGGTGGTACAAAATAAAACGTAGCGCTTTTCTAAGCGGATTTAAAAGAGGAACTATATTTTATGGCGTAATAGCACTTTTGGGAGTACTTCGACTCGCCTGAAAAGTCCGCTCCCCTTCTCCCTCTCATAATGGGAGAGGGAGGGTGTTACTGCGCCGAGTCGAAGTACTCCCATAAGTGCTATTACGCCATACAATAAAGTTCCTCTTTTAAATCCGCTTGGAGGAGCGATACGTTTTATTTTGTACCCTGCCTAGAATTTAAAAAGAAATATTGGGACATTAAAGTGATGCTTAACGCATTAATATCGTGAGTTGTCCTATACAAGACGAAAAAGGTTTTACCAAAAATATTGAGTAAATCATAAAGTTAGGTGTGAAACCTATTAAATTTTTAGTTGATGTTAAATACATATTAACTTGAAATAATCAAGTATTACAGTTTTAAAAACTAAAATATATATATATATATATATGTGACATTTTCAAAAATATTGATTTAAATTTACAAAAAATATTAAGGATATTTATTAGAAAGAATCTATTAGTTAAATACTTATTTTATTTGAAGTATACACCTAAATAATATCTGAACATTTTACACAAAATTTCTGTTTTCTGTATTTTTTGGTCATTTATTTTGGTTTGTCTAAGTAAAAAAAAAAAAAACACCCAAGTTACACAAAGAGATTGTATTAAGGTATTTTAATGATTTAAAGCCACTGAATAATTTTTTTTTACAGTGATTACTGCATCACATTAATGTCCCAATACTACATACCTTATTAATGAGTCATATACATATTCAGTTTTATTCATTCCTGCCCAGAATTAATAAAACTGAATATGTATATGACTCATTAATAAGGTATATAGTGATTTTGATTTTTTTATAAGATTTTTTTATCATTAGCATGCATTAAGTGTCATGTTAATGCCCCAAGGTTTTTTTAAATACTGCGCAGGAATTAATAAAACTGTATATGTAGTATGACTCTTTAATAAGGAATATAGTAAACTTGATCTTTAAATAGCACTGTATTAATGCGTTAAGCTTTACATTAATATCCCGATGTTTATTATTATAACCGTTTAGGAATTAATAAATTGGTTTAAGGCCATATGAATTTGATCCTTATATAGCACTGTATCAATGTGTTAGCTCTATGTCCCAATGTTTTTTATGAAATTCTGGGCAGGAGTTAATAAAACTGTATATAGGCTATATGACCCATAAGGTGTATGAATTTAATCCTTAATAGCACTGTATGCATTAAGCTGCGATGAGCGTCACTATTCCGAAGATTTTAATAAAATTCTGGGCAGGAATTAAAACTGCATGTAGTATGCGTCAATAATAATTTGATCTTTAATTTGATCCTTCGAATTGGGACGGCCTTACTGACTTAAAGGGCGTGTTGCAGCCGGGTACATTTTTCAACGAAAACGTGGCCACGTTTTAATAAATCGTGGGAACGAGTTGCTAATTCGTGGCCACGATCAAAAAAAAAAAGTTCGGCCATGTCATGAGAAAATTAACCATGGTTTTACTACAGTAAAAAAAAAAAACATGGTTAGTGTAGTAAAACCATGGTTTTGCTCATAGTAATCAATTCACCAAAAAACCATGGTTACTACACTTTTACCACAATAAAACCATGGTTAATTTTCGTTAGTACTGAAGTTGGAATAAAGAAACATAATTGTCTTCTCTCTAATGTCTTTTTTCAGACGTGTTTAGCTTAATTTTGCAGCTCCGCCTATGCTGGCTGTTTTATAAGTATGTGACGGGTAGCAAGGCAGGCGCGAAATAGTGTGATGGTACACTGGCAGGGACGTAAAAGTGTGACGGGTAGCAAGGCAGGTGTGACGGGTCGACTGAAAGGCACGTAAAAGTGTTACGGGAAGCAAGGCAGGTGTGACGGGTCGACTGGCAGGCACGTAAAAGTGTGACAGGTAGCGAGGCAGGTGTGGCGGGTAGCGAGGCAGCTGCCCCTGCCACGCAAAGATTTAACCGGCTCTCCTTTAATGGCGTGAACATGGAAAGCGGGTCGTGAAATGACTCACGAATCTCGTGAAGCGATTAAACTTTTATTTAGTTTAAAATAAATACAGGGCTCACCCTTAAGGCTTGTCAGCTTGTCTTTTTTTTTGAAGTGTAAGAGAAAATTAGTTGTCCGCCTGGACAAATTGAAATTTCAAACAAACTAAAATGGCATGTTACTTAATGTTATGTGCCGTGAACGACAGAGCAGAACGTGCAGCGCAAACACAGAGCGGAATATTGAACACGCGCGCGCGCACACACACACACGCACATGTTTACACCTTACTGTATTGTTACTAAACAAGCTGCACCCGCATGAAACCTGATCGCCGAACACGGAGGGGCAGGACGGCATCTGCTGCAACTGGAACTCATTTAAGTCTGTATTTTTTCTCTTCTAAAGTTCGGTAAAAACACATAATGGGCTTAAATTCTTGTTTAAGAATCTGTTTTATAATGAGAATATCTCTTTCGGCGTGCCTATGTGTCCCGTGCGTGCGGCACGCGACAGCCGATTTGAATCTGAAAGAGTTCGTCATTGTTCATACACAAACATTACAGCGTAAATGCTAGGATTAAGATTGATTTTATATAACAGATAATCTAGATACATTTACCCTAATAAGTTTTTTAAAACATGGTAATGTTTTAATGTTTTGCTTTAGTGTTTTAATGTCAGACAATCACTGAAATGTGGGGAAAACGAAGAGAAAGGCAGCAGATATAGCATCCTTCTTCAGAAAGAGTAGCAAGAAGCAGCCAAATAAATCTTAGTAAAATATATTTCAGTGGCCTACAAAATGCCCATGATTTTCTGGTCTCTATAGTTTTTCAGCAATGGGAGATATAAATTCTGGTTTCAAAATAAATTTCAAAAGTTTTATTTGATTAAATAGTTTAAAAAAACATGAGGTTGAATTATGACTATAAATTGTATGTTGATCTCAATTCGTTTGCATTGGAGTTGAAGTGTTGTAGCAATTGTATGTTATACATCGTTGTGATTAACGCACCTATAATACTTTAAAGTATTTTAAGGTTGGATGATAGAGATTTTATGTGCCACCCCAGAGTAACTGCTGGCCCCTGCCTGGCCACCCCTATGAAAAATCCCTGGCTCTGCCACTTATTAGCGCAAAACAAAAAAATCTTTGTATTATAAATCTTTACCTGGACAAGTGACTTTTGTGCATGGACAAGTGAAACATAAATATACTTGTCCAAAGGACAAGTTCCTCAAAAAGTTAATGTCAAGCCCTGATAAATAGGCTTTAGTCTAAAGAAAGTAGTATTGACGGCCCCGGTAATTGTGGCATAGGGCCAAAATAAACTATACATGTACTAAATATTTCACTTAATAAATTTGTGATGTTACAAACAAAAGTTTTAATCTGAGACATGGTTCAAGAATCCCTAAATCTAAAATAAAACTTTACTTTTTGTCAAAGTGGACAGTATTAACATCACGTTTTTAAAAACAGTGACTCAATCCACCCCGCTGTGAGACGCACTGGGGCAGGGGGTGAGAAAGGTGAGGGGTGATTTCTCATGCACAGAGCGCACAGGACAGAGAAAGCACTGCTCTTTAATATCACAGTCCAGAAACTGGACAACATTTCAGCCAAAACACCAAACTTTTTGGATTGACACATCAATAAATATGATAAACATTCGCGTGACAATAAACAGACGCAAAGGAAAACCAACGCTTTGATTAACAAAGTCGTAAAAACATGCTTGGCCCGACTGCAGCCTGAAAACCATAAAAACGTCACTTAAAACTGTCCAACGTGTACACTTTTGATTGATGGGGTGGGGGCACTACTTGTCAAAACATGATTGATAGGGGGTCTTAAATCATATTTTGACAGAAGGTGGCCCAATATAAATACTTACATGACAGTAAGCTTAACTGGACTCAGAACTTGGGGTGGCATGGTTCACAAAGCCCACGGTTTGGTTCATATCACGGTTGTAGGGTAACGATTTTCGGTTCTGTACGGTTGATGTTGTTTTTTTCTTTTAATGGTTAAGAAATTTTCTTCAGCATATGATATATAGCTTAAAGAGTAACTAAACCCTTAACCAACTTTTTTTAGTTAATGATCTGTAAGAATGATGCTTTATTAGTGCTGTGGATTGATTTTAGCCAGTTTTTTGACATTTGGATATTAAGTGTTTCAATACTACAATATATGGTGTAAACGTCTGAGTGCTGCCCTCTTCAGGTTGAACGGTGGCTACTGCAGTTGAATTTTCCTATTGGATGTTGGGTCCAAAAAGTAACTCTTGACGTAAGCAGGTTCAAGCTCACCACGCCCTTGTTACGATCTCACCACATGCTTGGTACGAGCTTAGTTCGTCCCCTCTATCTCCGTTGGGATCTGCCCACTTTTCTTGCATTTTTCAAAATTGCCAGTGGGTGGAGTCAGGCTCCGACCAGGGGTTTAGTTACGCTTTAATCATCCACAATTTAAGATTCAGTATTAACAACATTATTATCATGTTATCATGCACAAACTGAATTTGAATTGACTTTAAGCACATTATTGGGACCATCTCTGAGGAAAGCTAGGTGAAATTTTAATACAGCAAGAGAGAAGACATTGATATGCTTTTCATTTATTTGGCAATTAAAGGAGAATGTGTATTGCTATCTCTACAGGGACTTATGTGCCTTTTTAGCACACAAAGATGAAACTGAAGAATTAACTTGTATTTATCAAACTGCCAACTTTAGTGTAGCTTTGAGCCTTGTTTATAATCGACGCGTCCACACGAGCGCGAGGGTGCGTGTGGCAAAAATTACGTCAATGCGGAGTAGGCAGTAGTGCGCGTTGAGTGCGTGAGACCCCATTTCGCTTGCCGTTGTAAACGTCAAATTTTGTAACTTTGAGCGCCGCTCCGCAACCCAAGAAGCACGGGTTCCAGGCGAATCTGGCCGAGCATGACGTCTCATCCCGCTGGCAACCAGTCTGTAAGTCGAGTATAAACACCTCCTCAAACGGACAATGTGTGCAAACAGTCGGCGGAGGTTTGCGCTGTGGAGCCAGAACAAAGCATACAAGACTTCATGTAACATACGGGCACGAGGCTTCGTTGTGCATGCGTTGATCCATGCGACACACACACACGCTTCGAACCGAGACAAGCGAACCGAACGGTTCAGATGTTTTTTCATGTATACAGCAAGGGACAAAGTTGACTGTACTTATGTAGACTAAAGTCATTTAATATATGCTACAAAATGCTTAACATGTTCTACCAGTCTGTGGTTTCCAGCTCCTTGTTCTAATGAATGCGCTGCTGTGTTGGGGCACTTGTGCAAAAGTGGGACATGCCAACCAGCTAAATAAACTTATTCGGAAAGCAAGTGAGTGCTACAAAAAATCATTTGTGCCCACAGCAATAAGACTGTACAATGCATCCAGCATGTGCAGAGGCAGCATTGACTTATTGTAAATTATGCCGCCAGACTCGTACCTGCTCTGAGAAGGGTGTAGATGTCAGACCACTTGACTGGAGATAGAAACCGGTAACACTTTACGTAACACTTTACAATAAGGTTATTTTTTAAGATTAGTAAATGTTTTTACTAGAATTAACTAACAATTAACAATCTACAGCATTTCTACAGCATTTATTAATCTAAGTTCATGTTGGTATATTTTTAAAATCAAATGTTATATCTGTTAACATTAGTTAAGGCACCATGAACTAACATAAGTACTGGCATTAACAAAGATTAATAAATGAAAAAACTATATTGCTTATTTTACAACCTTATTGTAAAGTATTACCAAACCAACTAGCACATCTTATCTGGTTAGTATTAGTAAAGTGGTCAGCGGTCTTTCTGCCTCCACCTAAAAGTCACAGTGTTTACGAAGTAAAAAGGATTTATATTTCTAAAGCTGGTTAATTTTAGAGCCCGACCGATATGCGTTTTTTCGGGCCGATGCCGATACAGATATTAGGGAGTAAAAAAAGACCGATAACGATATATCGGCCGATATTCTTTATGTGTACATTATAGTTCAGTATATACTACAGTATATTATACTAAAGTACTGTACATAGAATACACTATATACTTTAACATAATATACTATGAATAAATACAATGCAATGCAATGATCACTCACAAATGTGGTGATCACTCACAAATGTGGTGATCCAACACTTATATTGATGTGACAAAGATATGTACTATAGGCAAGAAGTTAACAATAAACTTTATTATCCAAAATTAGTTGGATATCAGTGCACTAAAAAGTAAACTTGACTTATTATAAATAACTTTAAAACACAAAGAGAACAAAATACATAAAACTTGCATCATTTGCAGTTTTGACGAGAATAACGTTATAAAGAGAAACTTATGAAGTCATTGATTAATATTAGCTTTACAGTAAGTTGTGTACTTCACAAATTAGTTAACGTTAGCCACTCACAGTTACGAAGACAATGCTTGACGGAGCACATACTAATGTACGCTATGTTTAATGTTGTGCTTGTGCACAACGTTTTTATAACACAAACCCAGGGTTCCGTGCAAACTTTAGACTTTAATAAAACTAATGCGTCTTCGCTCCGCCTCTTTTATTTAGCAAGGGTGTAGAGTTGCGCGAGCTTATTGAATCAATTGCTCTGAAATGAGCGTGTTAACTAACAACACAAGCAGCAGTAATCTCATATAGTGTTATATAAGTGCACGGCTGCGCGTAGTTTAAATGTGTCATTTCTCCGTCTCGCGTCATTTCTCCCGCTTGCGTTTTAACTCGCAAGTCGACAAAGAGACGGATTAAAAACACCAAATGTAAGCGGGAATGCGTCTCTCTTGTCCATTTATAATCCAATCGACCAAAGCGCGTCTTAATACCAGGTGTAAAAATGTTGTGAAGAAGACACTGCGTGACTGCAGCCACCTGAACTGAGAGACTGACTGACTGAAGTGAATGGGGTGGGGGATTGGATGGTGTCACTACAGTGAGTGATCTGGGTTGCCATTAGCAACCAGTATGGCGCACTCTGCTGGACAAACAAGTACTTACATCTTTCAAATGCATTTAATGTGTTCTGTAACAAACGTTCATATCGGCGCATATCTGCGGCTTATACGCCGATACAGATATATCTGCGACATGCTCATATCGGCCGATAAAATCGGCAAAACGATAAATCGGTCGGGCTCTAGTTAATTTGATAAACTGTTGGGTAGTCAAATCTTATCAATGCGGGTGGGAAAACTTGGTCCTGTAGGGGCCACTGTTCTGCATTGTTCAGTTCACCCTAATTAAACACGCCTGAAAAATCTAATTAATATCTTCAGCAGTACTATGAAATTCAGGTGTGTTTGGTTAGGGTTGGTGCTGGACTCTGCGGGACAGTTGCCCTCCAGGACCCAGAGTTCCCCACTCTTGGACCAGACTATCTCAGCTCGCTTTGTGGACTTTGAAGGCCTGGACTCTGCCTTCAGAGGACACAGCCTCCAAAGTCCGCATCTTTTGAAAAATCCAGGCTTTGAATTGGGCCACAGCGATAAAGATTTGCGGTCGATCGATCTGAGCATCCCTAGCTTGTGATATCCGTAAGTGCTATCTAGGTAATTAGGTCACTGGTTTTTGACATACAGCCTAAATTCCTGCTTAAAAGATATTGTAGAGAACTCAATACTTTAGATTGACTTACATTTGGCTTGACCACAGACCCATTGTAGAAACTGGTTAAAGACTGGAAACTGCAGTTATGGCAGCACATGTCGGTACACACATGGAACTCCATCACAAGAAAAAGGCTTCTCTGGAAAATTTAACAGGTGTTCACTGTTTAATATTCTATTGAACACGTTGCTTGGAATGTACCTGATTAAATACCAGGCTTGACTCTCAGTGTGTGTTTTAAGGTCAGCAGAAAGGCCCACTGGGGATCTTCGGGAGAGGATGAAGAATAAGAAACAGGATGTAGATGGTGACACTCAAAAAAGAGACACAGACAAGCCCACTTCCCCTACAACCAGAGTATGCTCATCTGACCCAGATGACCTACATTTTGTTGAAATATTTGTTAGGTGTATTCCATTAAATATGATATAAAAAAATTATCATTCAGAGGTGTTACATTACAGTGGCAGATAAAATATTTTTTCAAGCATTACAAAAGGTGGCTTTAGACACAAAAGTTTTGCTTATTTTTATTTCCGTATCAATGAGCGTATTACCTTTGGCAAATGTTTTTTTATCCAAGGAGTCTTGTACAGAATTTTTTGTTACACTTTTATGTTGGACTGTATGCACATGCAGATTGATGTTTAGCTTTTGCATTGTGCTTTGCAGTTTTTTCGTTGTCTTAAAACATTAAGATTTTTTTCACATATTTGTACATAATTATTTGAGGTTTATTAAAAAATTCTGTTTGTGTGCCTCTAGCAGCAAGATTCATCCAAAATCAGACAGAGAGAGAAAGAAGATATCAAAATCACAAAGGAGCACACACCAGCTAGTGAGGAGGAGACGGTGGATTGGGAAGCCAGTCGTGAAGGTAAAGAATAACTAAATAACATTACTACACTGCAAAAAAAAAAAAACACTTATTTTCTTAGGTCATTTTGCTTCTCAAGAAAATACATCTTGATTTAAGAATTTTTTTATATTTCTACTGAAAACAAGACAAAAATACTGCAATACCCAAAAACTGGAGATGCACGAGATGCAAATTTTTTTTGACCGATTTTTCTGTAGGTGTGACCTGCCAATACAGATTTTTACAATTTTGATTTTCATAATTCTGATTTTCTTTCTAAGAACTATAATTGACAATCCTCTTTTTCTTTACTGGTGACGATTTCGCTCATAAAAAGAGCAAAATCATTTAGAATTTCCTTATTTATGTTGGGTGGTTGGTATAGACCCTTCACAGATCACGTCACAGGCGGTTCCCACTGCGCATGTCGGGGTCAGCAAAGTCATTACAACAGATTGAGTTGCGTATTATTCGGTATCGTCAAAAATGCCTACTTGCCTCGTGGGTTTTGAAAAAAGTGCACCAGGTCTGCCGTTAATTTTTCCGGGATTCCTGCAGAATCTCAAAAACAAAAAATACAACGTCAGTAGCTGCAAGCAATTAAACGTGCAGACTGGGACAATGCAACGATCAAAGAGGCTTGTGTTTTTAATGCTCACTTCATTTCAGGTAAGTCATCATTTTTTTTAGCCCTGTTAGATTAAACTAGAAAGCCTAAATGGTATGAACAGTTTGACCCCATGCTACGCGTGCACCCGATAGTTATTCAATGTTTACAAACCTTGAAGGGGTCTATATGACTACATAAACCACAGGGTCAATTAGTGAGTTGAAAAAGCAGAACTTCAAAGCAACAACAAGTCCCAGTTACTCCACCATGACAAGGGAGACAGGGCAAATAGACCGGTCCAGGGACAGCAGGTCGGAGGCAGCGCGGATAGACGGGGCCATGGACAACAGGTTGAAGCCATCGATACGATAAGTCAGGCGAATCCCAGTAAAGGACGTAACACGCATTTTTCTACACCAAACCTCCTTGGTGGAAAAAAATGTGCATGAACTCTGATCCATGGGGTTTATTATCGGTTTCCCATTTTCCCTGTCCCCTGTGCAAGTCCTTGTCTGCTACCCAACACAAAATAAGTGCTGCTAACCAATAATTAGATGGGTACCTTTACTCAATTTAATTCACATTTATTTGTGTAACGCCTTTCACTGTCGCAAAGCAGCTTTACAGGAAGGCACATTGTAAAATACATATAAAATAAATAATTTTTAGTCAAGAGCACAAACTGCAAGTTTGGAAAAAACTGTTATGGTGTCCCTGATTCTCAACCTGTGGATGTTTTTCATTGCTAAAAGGGAGTTTGGGAACTTATAGCAGAGCACAGATGACAACATTTTTCCTCGAGACAAGCTCAAGCTAGCACTAAAAGGTAAAGCTAATCTTTATAGCATTATAGCAATGACGCTTAGTGATGATTTTCTCAGACCAATCAGTGATCAATTGTGTTTTTGCGTCACATTTGGTATCAGCTCAGGTCGCTTAGAACCCCAACCGAGGTGGTACGAAAAAAGTATCGCGTACTACGTACTGCACCCAATGGAAAAGCTCCCAAAAGTAAGCTGACCCAAACTAATGTTTCGCCACAAACTGCAAGTTTGGAAAAAACTGTTATGGTGTCCCTGATTCTCAACCTGTGGATGTTTTTCATTGCTAAAAGGGCGTTTGGGAACTTATAGCAGAGCACAGATGACAACATTTTTCCTCGAGACAGCGCAAGCTAGCACTAAAAGGTAAAGCTAATCTTTATAGCATTATAGCAATGGCGCTTAGTCATGATTTTCTCAGACCAATCAGTGATCAACTGTGTTTTTGCGTCACGTTTGGTATCAGCTCAGGTCGTTTAGAACCCCAACCGAGGTGGTACGAAAAAAGTATCGGGTACTACGTACTGCACCCAATGGAAAAGCTCCCAAAAGTAAGCTGACCCAAACTAAACCAAACCGTGGGGTACTATGCAATAGAAAAGCGCCATAAAAGTCCAGAAGCGTGATGGTTTAGTTTGTAGGAGCAAAACCATCTAGGGCTTTAAAATGGAGTAGCAATATTTCGTAATGAATGCGTAATTTTATTGGTAACCAGTGTAAAGATTACTTAAATTTTGGTTATATGATTGGACTTGCATAAATTATTGCGTTTTGCAATAATTGTAGTCAATTTATTAAGGATGTCAGACAACCACTCAGCAGAGGATTATAATAATCCAATCTAGATGTCATAAATGCATGAACATGGTTCTCTGCATCAGATAAAGATAATATATTCCTCAGCTTGACAATGTTTTTATGGTGGAAGAAGGCTGTTTCTGTGACGTGAGAGATGATTTTCAAAAGAAGGATTTCTGTCTAATATAACACCCAAGTCTTTCACTGTATTTGCTGAGGTTACATTACATCCTTCTTTTTGCAAATTTTATTTTTCGGAAAATTCTGATAATACTTATAGTTGGTTCTAGGAGTAGTATCTGTCTTGTCTGAATTTTAAAGAAGTAACTGGTCATCCAGTGTTGTATGTCATTGAAAATTGACAAAATTGTCATTGAGGGCCTAAGACAGATTCTTGTGGCAATCCATATTTTACTGGCATTATTTTACTTGTACATGTATGTTGAAAATAGCAGAGGCCTTAAAACAGATCCTTGTAGCAATCCAGATTTTACTGGCATTAGCTTTGATGATTTACCATTTATATGATCAAAATGATAATGATCAGATTAATTTTAACAAGAGCAGTTTATGTGCTATTAGGGCTGCAGCTATCGATTCTTTTTGTAATCGATTAATCTAGCACTGAATCGATCGAGTAATCGGATAATTTTTTTTGTGTGTTTTTAAACAACCAAAACAAATAATGCATAACGAAAATGACTTGGCTGTAAAATGTTCAAGCATTTGGCTTTTATTTCTAAAAAAAAAAACAGAGGTATTTGGCTCCAAAAATTAAGCCTATTTATTTCAATTTTACCCATTTATTGTTTATAAGTGCCAGTGCCAACAATTAAACACTTTAATTTATTAATATGCACAACAGGTTTCATGCTGTAATCTAGCCCTGACATCAAAGTAAATATGGTTTATGTACATTTCTACACCTGCAGCATTTACCATTAGGCTACTAACATATATTATATCATTTCTGGGGTGAGCCTATTTGCTATGGTAACAACTTGTGTGTGCACACGTGCTGTGCGTGAGGAAGAGTGACACCCCAGTCAGACGTTCAGTTGCTTCATTGCATTTTGGTACTGCAGAAATACATACCTTCATTTTCAATAGAACGCTGCATTTGGTTTGCATCACTTGCATTGCGGTGCATTTTAGGTTAAGAATCCGTTCGTAAAATCACAACATCACGTCCCGCTGTATACAGTGAATGCATGCTGAAATTATTGTTGCGTGGCTACATAAAAGTTTAAGCATATGTGATGCATTGCGCGATCGGTCTGACTCGCGTGAGAGAGAATAACTTCCTTATACTAAACTCCAATAAGACAGAGATTATTATTATTGAACAAAATGTATCAGATTACAAGTTGCCCATATATGATTGCACTGTGGTGCCGTTTTTTGGTACACACACCTGTAAAGTGCATGCGTGTGTGTGAAGGGGTTCTTTTTTAAGCTATACTCTCCTGCAATTAAAGGTGAATACGTTTACTACTTAAAAACATCAAAGCTAAACATCATATCTAGTCAAACCGCATAACGACATCGCTACAAATACAGTATGGGATTAAAATCAGCGGAAGCTACGTTACCTTGTTTCATCGACGCTTGGTGAAACAGCAGTGGATGTTTTCGGTTCAGATGCTGAATGTAATGATCCCAAACATTAGACATTCTCTCTCTGCCGTTTATGGACATATTCGCTCCGCCATCGCGCCAACTAAATTCAAACTGTACCACGCGCTATGATGTGCTTCCTGAACATTGAACAACGGTTCGTGTGAATCAGATCTTGGCGCGTGTAGTGCGCGTCATCGGAATTTAACGAGGCTTCGAGGCAGAATTTTTGCCTGGAGGAATTTTTTGAATCGAGTAAATCGAGTAACTCGATGAATCGTTTCAGCCCTATGTGCTATCATGCTCATGGGTAAGCTGTTTGATTTATAATTATGATTATTTTCAAAAATTTCACTTACCCTTCTGTGGAATAAACAAAGCGGTTCATCAGTTTGTGTTTCCCATTTTAATGGTCAGCATTTGAGGCAGCTGCTGTAATCATTGTGACGGCGGAGTATTTGTATGAAGTTGCTAGATGTTTGTCAATGAAAGATGGTTCGGTACCCACTTTATTTGGGACAACATGCGTCTCCTTACCACAACCTGTAGGTATGATTATAGCTACATGCTTGCTTAAATGAGTGTAAAATGTCTATCGTCGTTTTTACTGCTTGGATTAATAATGAATGATATTGTTTAAACTCTTAATATACTGTCAGAGAGTCATGATAGCAAGCGGCTTATGCTGCACTTAGGGTTTTGCTATGACCCGGTTAGTGTACATAAATGCTTAAATGAGTGTAAAATTGTTTTTCTATTGTCGTTTTTATTGCTTGGATTAATGATGAATGATGTCGTTTAAGGGTGTCACGATTTCGATTTTAAATCGAAATCGATCGACATTAATTCACACCCTCAAACTTCATTTAAAAAATGGGATCGTCGATGCTGCCACGCCCCCATGTCACGTCCGCTCGGCTTGCCAAGCGGGGGGAAAACTCTGAGATTTATATTTTAAACACGAGGGATGTATTACTACAACTCCTTGAAATGCATATCATTATCAGGATTACTAGTAGTGATCTGACTTCGGACAGAGTGCAGCTCTCTGCACATGGGCGAGAGTGAGAGAGAGGCCAAGATGCAGCGGGTTATATTTTAAACAAAATTGATAGTTTGCCTCAGCTTGCATGAAATGCATAAAACTGAACAAATACATAAGTATTACTACTTTAGTTTATGTTTAGACTTTGGACAGATGTGAGAGCGCGTGCACGTGAGACAGAGAGAAGCGCAGCTGCTTATGACGCGCTTTATTTCAGATGTTAGGAGTCCAAGACGCGTGCATTAAGTCCATGTGCATGCAAGAAGGAATCCTACAAGCTTTCTTGCGTAAAGTAAATCCCACAAAACCCCATGCGAGGAAAAGCATGCAACGTGCATGTTAATGTAAAACTATAATAATAAATAATAATGGCATACCATTTTTATCTAAAAAAAAGGAAGAAAAAAAAGCGAGAATTGAACAGTGACCTTAGAACCAAAAATGTAATCGAATCGAGGATTTGGAGAATCGTGACACCCCTAATGTCGTTCAATGTAACTTTACAATGGGTAACATCAGGTCACATTGTAAATGTTTATAAAAATAACTATGGACTAAGAAACAGCAAACTTTTCAGCAAGACCACCCTGCAATAAATTAAGATGCAGCTTTATCAGAGTCATCAGAAGCTGATCCCAAGTGTATATCTGGAAGCTGTTGGTGTATGTTCTGGTAAAGATCTTAGCCACTGAATGCAATGCATACAATACCAACCCTGTGTAAAGCTGACAGGTGGTTGTTTCCCACCAGAGTTATGTACATTTGTGCCAGCTTAACACATTGGTGCAGTTTCTCGGACAGGTTTACAGGGCTAGGCCTTAGTTATATTTTGACATTTTAGTTTTTACAAACAAACCCTACAAAAAACAAGACTGGTGTGCATCTTGTGATTAAAATGTAAAGCTGCTTTGAAACAATATTATAATTATATAAATATATAAAAAAATTGAATTGAATAAAACAATGGCACTCAAATATGTTAAGGTATTTCAGTACAATGTGTTTTTAAATTATAGTAGCTCAACCATGCATTTTAGACCAGGATAAGCCCTGTCCAGGAAACAATGTATCAGTGTATCTGTGAAAATAACATAACAATAAATTTTATGTAAACATTTAAAATACACTTGCACCATGAGAATTAATATATAAATTGCACCCATACTTAAACAGAGCAGTGTGTGCGAGACAGATGCATGAAAAAGCCACAGTAACGTTATACACACAACCCCTAACTTTAGTGTTAATATGTCGTTTAATAGGTCATTATCAATATCTGAATGAGAAATTAACTGACCTCCTAGCATCTGAAATCTCGGTAAAAGGAATCACGTGAGCTACTGTAAGAATGTAATGTATCATATCTCGTTGTACTATCGTATATAGCTGAAAAAACAACAGTACTGAAACATTAAAATGTGCTAAGTGAATAAATGTATAAATAAAAATATATTAATTATATTTATAAGTAAAGAGTTTGGTTCCAAAACGCAATAAATCCATTTTGACAAATTTCGGTAAAAACTTGTTTTCTATACCAAGAAAGTGACAAGATGAAAACCACTATTTTCTGTTACAAACTTTCACACAGCATCTTTAGGTTATAATAACATTACAAATTCAAATCCATAACTTGATTTTCAAAGATTTATTGTAAAAACTGAAATTTTTTTCCACAAAATGCAGTAAATCCAAGATTGAGCTTTTTTTTTCAAAATTCTATAAATCTATTGTATCAGTATAAATGTGCATTAATCTTTGCCTTTTAATATTCATTTAGTTGAACAGTTGTACACACTGATAAAAAAAATAATCATTAATGGCATTAATCAAAACACTTACTTTGTCATATTAAGATCACTGTCATTGCGTTATACTTGAGGTTGTCGCTTAACATTTTTCACAGCGATCAGCTGTAAAATGTTTTGGTCCTGCTCGATTCTCGTTGACTTTGAGTAAAATAATGGAAAGTTTTTCATGAGATCCCTTGGGGTCAATGTGTTAGCACACGAGAAGCTTGATGCTGTCGGGAGAACAAGCAACTGGCTCCGAGTGCCTCTCACGTAAACTATTAGATGTTGATGGCTTACGTTTCTTTCCCGTCACAGAAAACCACAGGTTGTTTTTGTTTGTTTGTTGATCACGAAGTACAAAGTAGATGAGAAAAACTAGGACTCTGTGGACTCAACGCGCCGCCATTGTTTGTTTACATTGCGTGGAATGGTGCGCTGTAATTTGTGGAGCGGATTTATTGCATTCTGTAAAAAAGGAGGAGTGGCATTTATTGCGTTTTGGGAAAAAAGAAAGAAAATATGACAGAATAACACGGCGGATATTGGATTTCGTGAAAAATTAAGAATTTACTTTTAAATACTGACCTGATATAATACTGATTTTGGCCGTAACTAATTTTTCTCAAAAATGGCATTTATTGCGTTTTGGAACCAAACTCTTCAAGTATTTAAAGGCACACCATGGAACTTTTTGGCCACTAGGGGGTGCTAGACATGTATTTTTCACGCCTAGCGCCTCTAGAGGCCACAAGCGCCGCAGCACTGTTGCAAAGGAAAATAAGACAACTCTTTAGGTCACAAAGTGTGCCTTCCAGCATGTCATGTGTCATATAATATAATTTCATGGGTTTTATTTTCGCCAAAAAAATCGCGTAGCTCACGTTTACAAGCCAGTTGGAATGGTGGTCGCTTGGTTAAAGTTTATATTTAAAAAAATATTGCTCTATAGGGGAATCTAACCCGGATTGCCAGTGTCATAGGTCCATGACGCCACCACAGCGCCACAATGTCAGTGCTATAAGTCTCTCTCTAAACTCTCCAAGTAGCTGAAACTCCACGAGTACTTGTCACACAAGCATGATACACATATCCAAAGAAAGCCTGAAGTGTCTTCTTTTAAACAAGCTAAATATAATCGAAAACAAATAATGCCTGTTTATGTAATCTGCATTGAAGTAAAGAGAGTACCGTTTTTCCTGGCTGAGCTCATTATCTTTAATTCGGTCACGCCCACAGCTGTTGACATGGTAATAAAGAGACGAGCAGTTCCAACAATAATAAACAAAGCGTAAAGTTTTATCAGATTTAAAGACTGTACCGCATGTTTGGATTATAAACTTTATACACACACGTCAGAAATATCTTCATTTATGTCTGGACATTGAGGAAGAGAAGCATTTATCTTTAACATTACCTTAGAAGAACAATGAAGGACGCACTGGAGCTGGATTAGAAGTAAGTAACGTTAACAGTTAATTTATACCATTTATATTTGCTATCATGTAACTTAATATGCTCATGGCTTGTGCAGTTCAGCCTATAAGTAAGCAACCTCAGCAGACTGCACGCTTCAGATTGAAAAACTTTGGCATTGTTTACAAACGGACGCGATCTCACGTAATGGCGTATTTCACTGTTGCATGCTGTAACAGTGTTAAACACAGTTATTCACTTATATCCTTCGTGGCAACTTTCAGTAAGCCTGAACTGCTGTATCTTTTAAGTGTGTGCTGTACAGAGGTGGAAAGAGTACTGAAAATTTGTACTCAAGTACAAGTACAAGTAGTTGCTAAAATAATACTCAAGTACATTTTTAACACCAGTACTTTTACTTGTAATTAAGTAAAAGTACAAAGTATCCCTCTTAAAAACTACTCAAGTACAAATTACTTTTTAGCCGGTGATATTTATTGAATAAACATGAAATCCATTGAATGAAATCAGAAATATGAATGGATTACAGGGCTCAACGTGGTTCAGGTTTTCACTTGCCCTGCCAAAATTTTCACTGGCCCCACCAAAAAATATTTTTGTGTCACATATTAAAAATAATAATTCAAAAGTCAAATATAATTTTACACATGGTATTCATCATTAGCCTTTCATGGCTATGATCTCAGATATTTCAGCATAAAAACTGCACAAAATATAATTCATAAAAGAAATCTTGTTGCAAGAACGTTAACTAACCCATAATACTAAAACACTGTTATTACATTTTATACAGTGTTGTTTTTGTTTCTGCCAGCATGCTAATAAAGTGGATTGCCTTAATCTCACTTAGCATCTCTTTCCAAAGAACCTCAAAGATAATGTCTGTGAATCTAGAATTATAAATATTTAGAAAATGTTATAATAGGTCAAAATCATAGTGTGATGGAAACAAACAAAGGTATGGAAAATATATAATGTTACTGCATATATTTCCGTGCAGTTCTATCCATTTTAACTAATAGTGGAGCATTTAGTGGACTTATTTCTTTAACGCCAGCGGATTTTTTTTTAAGTTGCCAGCTAGCGGCAGCATTTTTTATGATTTTCACTAAAGTTTAATGCTGATCCCTCTGCTTTCAAACAAAATACAGTTTCATCCCATCTTCATTTTTATTCATCACCTCTCAAATATGGGTGGGTTTTAAGGACGTTTGTAAGAGATCAGATAATATCAGTGAATGCTCCAGTGTTTCATAAGTTAGGTAAGCGAGCCACCTAGGGGGTAATAGCGGAAATATAGATTGCCCTAAACTCATCATTGGTGAGGAAAGAGTTAACTATTAGTAAAGACGTTAAACCAAATATTTCTTACCTCCGACAAGCAAGACAATTCATCGTTCTAATGGCTGTTCATTCTTGATGAGGTGAAATGCTGTGTTGATATGTCTCTCGATGCGCCGGAAATTCTACTCATTCATACGTCTCGCCATTAAGTTCAGTGGACCAGATGAAGCGTTATCAGACTTCTCTCATCGGCTTTGACATTTGTTTGCGGTAGTTGCTAGTCCCAATGAAAAAGGATCCCGACTTGTCTGCTATACCTGGAAATTGACGGAAAACTGGTCGCAACATTGCATCGTTTCTTTCGTCGTGTTTTATCTAAGTAAATGTATGCTTCCGAGATGCTAAAAAAAGTTTACGTTTGGCCTTATAATCGGAGGGCGCCAGCGCCTCCGCCATCTTAACATATCTTTGCTCTAACTTACTACTACCAGCTGAGTATCACGCAAAACACGCAACAGTCACCACAACAATCAATAAGGTAAGAGAAACTTTATGATATTGCTAAGAAGTTTACGTTCGCGCCGCTTAAAATGCGTCTCGATGGTAACATTGCGTAGTACATACAGAAAAACGGCTGCAGACAGAAAATATATTTTAGTGACTGAGGGTGAAGCACTGGCCCGATCGGGCAAGTGACAATATGATATACTGGCCCGAGCTTCTCTCCCACTGGCCCCGGGCAACCGGGCAGTCCCTTATGTCGAGCCCTGGATTAAAAACAGGCAATTTGTGTTTAGTACAGGAATTTTGTCGGTTTAAAGAATGTTAAATGATTATTATTATTATTATTATTATTATTATTATTATTATTATTATTATTATTATTATTATTATTATTATTATTATTATTATTATTATTATTATTATTATTTCATATTGTTTCTTCATATAATTTTTATCAAATTATAAAAATGGTCTAATGTTATTATTATTAATGAATTATGATGCAACATAAATAAGCTTGTTGGGTTATTTTATTTAAAAACAGATTTTTTTACATTAATTCATTCCCCGCCAGCCATTTTTTCGAAAAGTTGCCCGCCAGCATTTTTTATGATTTTCACAAAAGTTTTTACAAAATGCCTTCCAGGAAAATTTTCTTCTAAAAATATATAAACATACAAATATATCAAATGAAAGAACAGACCCTCTACTTTCAAACAAACAATAAAAAAAGTGAAAAACCGTTTCATCCTATTTTTTCCCTGCTTATAAACTCTTAAATATTGGTATTTTTCTTAACAAATACACTTTTTTTCTTAAGTGACAAGACAACTCATCAATGGCGGGGAAAAGAGTTAAAAAATATTATTGGACAAGAAAGCTTTGAAAAAGTACCCTACTAATATTTCAAAAGTTATCAGCATTTAGCACTGACATGTGTGTAATTTAGACAGGCTGTCAGTGCAGTTACACTGCTATGCCAGTGGGACGCGGCAACAGACGAATTTGATAAGAGTCCTTATTAGACTGTTTATTATTATAAGCTTAAAACACTGATTCAATATGAATAATACAATGTTATCAATGACATGAAATTTAACTTTGAGCGCCATTTTACAATGCTAAATCTTTTTTACGGTCTATGTGCTCGTCACCTAGATAACTGAAGCTCATGTTTTAAGTGATTTTTTTCAGTCACATTATCGTGAGGTCTACCCAACATTAAAAACGAAAACGATCACATAAATATGGTTATAGGTCTTCTTACCATAATGTGCTTTTTGAGATTAGAGGCTGAAGTATTGTAAGCCGAAATCACTGCAGAAGGCAAACAAAGTTTGCATTACATTTACACGCTGTCTCCTTTCCTTCCTCTCAGGTGCGGCCAAAGGCACTCATCATCCGGTATTTCTTCGGAATTTTTAATTAATTCAGCGTCCATAACGCCAAAGTTCTTTGACATTAAAACACTAAATACAACGTCACAGTGAAGGACGCGGGAGGATCGATTGAATAGCTCTCCAGAGACCGGGCTTTTTTCCGGTCCAAATACAAGGGTTTTTATTGGCCCGCCCACAATCAATTTTTTCTATTGGATATCCATATACTGTCAAAGATTTAAATAATAATTTAATTCAAATTCTACATGTACTTAGTAACGAATGTGATTTTCAAAGTAGCGAAGTACATTACTTACCTTAATTTGTACTTTAGTACAAGGAAAATTACAGACTTAAAAATTTACTCATAAAAGTACAAGTACACGAAAAAACTACTTAATTACAGTAACGCGAGTAGTTGTAATTCGTTACTTCCACCTCTGGTGCTGTAATATGATTCCATGTTTACATGCTTATTTACAAACAAATCCGCGTGACCTCCCGTAATGGCGGATATCTTTTACATGTTTTACAGCGTTAGACACAGTTATTCACTTTCGTATCCTTCATTGCAACTTTGAGTAATGCTGCACTGCGGGATTTGCTGTAAAATGATTCCATATTGTTTATATGCAAGGCAATTCCATACATTGCGCTTTACATGCGACACCGTTTTTATGAGCGCCGCGTTACACGGAGACGTGAGCCCGCGCACATGGACGAGCCATATGCGATGTGTTTTTAAAGTTCATACGCGCTTACAGAAACGCTTTTAAAACAGAAGCTAGACGATAAGGGGATGGGCATCTGAAAACAGCTTTTTATATAACTAATCGCTGCAGATGTTTATCTGAGATTTAGTTTATGTACAAGATAGTTTATGAATGTTGTATCAGTGATATTTACCCATCATCAGTTATATATGTAAGGGTATTTCTGTGGACAATTTATGCTAACAGCTGTTTATAACTCTCTAAGAGGTCTGCATCTCTCTCATCAGTACAAAACAATGAAGTGGAAAAACACTTTTTGGACATAAAGTTATATGGTAACATGAGCCACATGAAGTTTACAGCTCTGTTGTGTATCAGTTTCTTAGTTTATACAAAGTTTTTGAATAGGGTTTGTTTCCAAATAAACGAAAATGTCCTACTGACCATCATTTCTATTTTGATTATATTGTTAACTTAATAAACCTCAAACAAACATGTATACACAGTGTTTCCTCTAGGATTTTTTCCAGCTGTGGCGGCAGGGGGCGCCCATGATGATTATAAATGTACATGATTTTTTTTATGTAGAAAATAGGCTACAGTAAACTAACATGTATTTTTTTTATCATTTTCATGCTGTCATTTACTTTTTCTTATATTTATAGCATATTGCTTTTCTGTGTTTGATCTAAACTGTATTTTCTTAAAAAAATATGTAAGTTTTATAGCTTCATATGGATCTTTCATTGTAGTTTTAATGTAGTGTGCAAGTTCGTGCTCGTGTTTAGCGTTACAGAGCTGTTGAAAAGTCACGCACAGTCCTATTTGATAATCCGCACCGCTGTGATTGACAGAACACCTGACCAGTTATCCGACATCAGCAGCAATTTTATTCCACAACCGGCCTATTTTACATAAAGACCCCGACCCGGTCACACAGCAAATCGCGCAGTTAAATAGAAACCTTTAATGCTCTTCGCAGACAGATCTTAAACACAAAGCACGGTGCCATTTAAAAACTGTTACCTATCGGAATCCAGTCGAATTCTGGTCTTGGATGTTAGACCCGCAGTTTACTCTCGCCTATTGAGTCCCGACCTGCATCTACAACGCATATAACATGTTAATATTATTACACCCGTTACATCAAATATTAGGTGTTTCACCTGCGGTTACCCCGACCCTGTTGTTTCGTCTGAAAACAGATGAAAGAGTCTCACCGTCTGCCTCAAGTTTTTATTACCAACGTCCTTCTCTTCCACAGGAATAATTTAAGTTTCCTTCCAAACAGATTCGACTATTAATGTCTTGCAGTCCCATGTAAGTAGTATTCAGTGTTTAGCCTTTTGTTTTTGGACACACATCTTATCATTTAATGTGAAACTT
Organism: Misgurnus anguillicaudatus; assembly: GCF_027580225.2. Lineage (NCBI taxonomy): Eukaryota > Metazoa > Chordata > Actinopteri > Cypriniformes > Cobitidae > Misgurnus > Misgurnus anguillicaudatus. Next base: position 27,218,363 of record NC_073339.2, read on the forward strand.
TGTGAGGGTCGATCTAAAGCACAGAAGATTGACTGACAGCTGAGCGGTCAGCAGCGCGCTGCGCTTATAGCCTATATTCTGTCTAGAAGGGATACAGAAAATGCCGAAAAGTTTAGGATAAGATTTGGAGGTAGGATTTTTAGGATGAAAACAGCGGCTCTGGCTAAATGAGATACAAATACATCCTACAATCCTGTGAAATTTTGTGTTTAGAGATGGGTTTGGGTGAAGTATTAGGATAAAACAGTGCTCATCCGGCGAGATTTCGTTTGCTGTATCCCTTCTATTCACAACCGCAGGCGTGGCGGGGATGTTTTAGGCGTGGCGGCCCGCCACGGTTGAATGTATATAGCGGAAACACTGATACATTTGTCCTCACATTCTTTACTGTAGTTCACTCTCAGGGCGCACTCACACTATCCAAACCAAACTGCGCTCGGGCGCGTTTGACCCCCAAAGCCTGGTTTGTTTGACTAGTGTGATCGCTCTGTTCCGCGCCCAGGCGCGGATTGGTTTATCGCGCCGCGGCCGGGTTGCAGAGGTGGGCCGGAGCGCGGTTCACTTGGGCTCAGGCGCGGAAGGCTGTGGTGTGAGCGCAATTGCGCCTGAGCGCGATTCTAAAGGTGAAGACGTCAGTTGCGCGACCACTCACCTTCATTTGCCTCCGTAAAAACCCTTTGATGCGCGCAGCGGGGTTACGTTAATGTCCGAGCTGCACACGTGACAGATCAACAAGCAATATGATGACATGTGAGAGGGCTGTCTGTAATCGCGCACCAAACGACTCCGAAAAAAAAACACAGACTTATCATTACGGTGGGTTCCAGTGTTAAGAGAGAGCTTTACTTCCTGTTTTTTTCAAAACAATCGCATTTTAATGACGAAAGCGCGCCCGGACTCGGATCGATAAAGTACAGTGTGAGTGCGTGCACCTGGGGGAGTAGGGAGGGGTGACAATCGCGCTGGGACATGGTTTGATTTGGTTTGGATAATGTGAGTGCGCCCTCAGATTCCTGCCTAAAGGCTCATTATGCAGCTCATTATGCAAGCCTTTGTTTGCTAGCTGTCAATCAATCCTTCTCGCATACGGCCCCTCTAAACAAAAAGTGTCTTACAATTTCTAAATCAATACATTGTTTTATGTGAATAAGTATGCAGGATGATTTTCACATCATTTTAAAGAAAAAACTGTAGACTACTAGATTCTGTTAAGAAAAGTCTTGTTAAAACATGTTTAGTATGGGTTTTGTGGACTTATATCAGTGACTTAAAAATTTAGCTTCTTTAAAAACCACACATAAACATTTTTCTCTCAAAAATACAAACATGTACATACATGTAGCTCATATAATATTTTATCCCAGTTTGTGCTGAACGCAGTGGTATGAGACACTTGCCATTATTATGTTTTAAAGCAACTGAAAAAAGAATCAATGTAAGAGCATGTCAGAACCTCTGACAGTGTCCCAAAATGGTCGGACCCCGGAGGGTTAATGGTTATCTAATCATAACAAAAGACATATCCAACTAATCAAAATCTGAATTCAGTTCTTTTATATCATCACTGAAATATGTTAACGTAGCTGACAGCTGCCTATAGTTTGCTTTCTCTTGTCATTAACTTAAATTATGTTAAAATCATGGATTAAAGTAACCAGCTGGATATAAATGAATGCAAATCAATGGTAATTATCATGACAATAAACATTTGGGTTGGATTTATCTGCATGTATTTTTGTATAACCATTTGAGGTACCACTTATATTAAACTACGTTCACACTGTCATCAAAATCCGATTTTCTGCTCATATGTGACCCATGTCTGTCTCTTTGTATGATCATGTGAACGGCACAAACCACATGGAATCTGATCTTTTCGATTCTGATTTGAGCCACTTCCATATGTGGTTCTAAATCAGATAGAGGTCGGATGTTTTGCAATGCGACCTCAGTCTGAACAGTCATATCGGAGTTCATGTGACTTTTACTTCATTCTAGATTGATGTGCGTCACAATTGCGGAAATATGCACCAACCACTTTTTGCAAAACCACTTAAAAAACGCAAATAAGTGTGTTAGACTTTCCTGAAGCGTTGTCCAGATGACGGACCTGCACGTGACCTGGGAGCAGACTGCCTCGGCTCGTATCGTTCGCTCCCACGGAACTGAGATAAAACGCGTCGATTGGCCGGTCTGCACAGCTCCGTATGAAGTCCACAACACCCGCTCAGTAGTCTGCATGTTAATTTCCGTATTACCGCGTGCTGTGTGTGATGTATTATTGTTCTTTTGCACATGCAATGCAGTTCAGGACCACAAACAGTTTACACAGCTGTCTGATTTTAGCCACATAATGTGAACAGTCAAAGATAAATCTGATCTGAGCAAAAATTGAGCATTAATGTTTGGCAGTGTGAACAAAGTCTTAGGGCTCTATCTTACACCCGGCGCAATGCGCGACGCAAGTGTCTTTCGCTAGTTTCCACCCTAATTTTCACGTTTAGCGCCATGTTGTTTAAATAGTAAATGCTTTTGCGCCCCCTTTTGCACCCATGGGCGTTCTGGTCTGAAAACAAGGTGTGTTCAGACGCATTGTTGGCGCGTTGCTATTTTGAGGCAACTAAAATAGACTACGCCATTGACCAACAAAAACCTAGTCTAAAGTCAATGGCGCAATATGTTTTATGTTATTTAAAGAGTGCATTAGTAATATATGCCTATAAACGGGAGGACAACGCGGGTTTGCTTATCACAAAGTACATGAATGCGCAGCAGCACAAAAATGCTTTTAAATATGAAAGATTAAAGGATTGAATGTAAAAGATTATTATTGAGTCTCTTGGACATAAATGAGGACTAATTATGAGACGTTAGAAGGCACAAAGAGCTGCTTCACCTGCAGCCTGGTAAGTAAATAAATGCTTTGCTTTAAACAAATGCATCTGTTTTTAAATGTTTTTTTAATGCAACCTCACGGATTTATTGTATATGATGACTCTGTACCTGTGGATATGGTGAGATGAGAGACATTTTTAAGTAATGCTTAAAAAAACTCTTTGCTAAAAAAAACGCTGTCCAAAGTGCTGAAACGTGCGGAGAGCCGTTTGTAAATTCTTTATCTCCTGTTTGTTACAAATAAAGTATTTTTACAGTACAAACCTGTTCTTACATACTTGTAAATAATTTTTTGATGATATTGGATAGCCATACATTTAAAGCAATTACAAGCCTGCTTTTTTAATTCCATGACTAAAATAAAACGGGTTTTAAAGGTTTTAATAAAAAATAACAATTTCAATACAAGTGAAAAACAACACAATTATTTAACATTAATCTTAAACAGGGTTCCCACAGGTCCTAGAAATCCTTATAAGTTTGTGAATCTGTGGAAAAAATTCAAGGCCCTGGGAAGTTTCTCAAAATATACATACATGGATATACAGGTCATTGTAAGAAGTTTTCTGGAGAAAAATCCATATTATTCCCTGTGTAGTGTAGATCATAAAATATCATAAAAATTCTAGACTTTTTAAAGGCCCATGCTAAACTGTTTGCTTTAAATGCTTATATTGTATGTTTTCGAATGTAGAGTCATACCAAAATGTTTTTTTCCTTAGTTGGGTTTGACAAATAAACAAGCTTGGGTTACATATGCAACATGTGTTTTTCTCTGAGAAGGGGACGAGGCTCTGCATCTCCCTTGCCATTCTTCCTGCGTTTCTGTAACGCCCATTTTTGGCAATATTTCAAATAGCGATATACTTCCTGGCTCCCGCGTCAACCTGTCTTTGTCGTTAAGCCTCACCATTGGTGGAATTTGATATATACATTCAGACACACTTACCCTTGAAGGCGTCCCCAAAGTGTCAGCACAGTCAGCTCGAAAGGGAACTGTTACAATGTATTTTAAAAGGTAACACAATGTAACCTTGCTCTCACTTGAAATGTGTCCCCATATTTAGTCCCTGAATTTCAGGGTATTTCACCTGGAAGGTCCTTGAATTTGAAGTTAACTAACCCTGTGTGAGCCAGGCATAACTCTCTGCTGCAGAAAATACCAAACTTGTAGATGGCAGTGGTGTTTTATGTATACTGATCAGGGAGCTACACTGCGACAAAAATGGTCGCATATGCGACCTTTAGAACTGCAGTTGCGACCCTAATTTTTAATGGGTCGCAAATGTGATACCTAATGTTTTAGACAATATGCTATGATTTACTATGAGCATTTATTAAAACAGAAATGTGGATTTTAAGAATATGTTTTATAACGTGCTCTGAGCCATCAACACTTCATTTTGCGTGAAAGCACGTTGTGTCTCTCCCTATCAGTGTGCGTTTGCGTGCTCAGCTGTTTCTCAATGAATTGGGTGCAACGCGACGCAAGCGCAGTGTCTTCCATGTTTCTGAACTTGAGCAGAGGTCTTTCTTCACTGAGGACGCGGGACCCGTATGGTTCCGGGTTTTTATTTTAAATGATTTGTCGGGTCCGGTTAGGTCCTAGTTTAATTACTTTGGGTCCCAAGTCTGATTAATGTTGTGTTTATAACCCGAGTCGATCGGAAAACGGCCATGTTCGCTACCGCGCTAAAGCTCGAGTGCAGTTTCAGCGTGCCTTCGGTTTCTATGGCGATGGTTCTTGTTACGACCACGTGCTGCATTTGCTTTCTCAAATTTTTTTAATAATCGTATTATTAATAAACCATATCTTTTCTAAAACCATATCCATATTAAGTTTGGACCGAGATTGTAGCAAAAAGCAATGCTAATGTCAAGCCTATTGCACTGAATGAGCAAAGCAATGTAAAGTCTGTCACCGGGACAGCAAGTAGACTTTTAAATCTGAAATAATGAGTGGATTAAGCTTTTTAAAAAGAGAGAAATAGAAAGATAGGCACTTTTACTGCTTCTGCTCTATCTAATAGAAATTATTAACATTATAACATCAATCATAACACCAGTCACATTTATAATCTATAGACCTGCACTGTCTATTAATATACTATACATAGTATTGTATTATATTGAGTTTGATAAAAGGGGTCTAATTGCTTCATATATCAGTGCAAAAACAATGTTTTCGTGGTGCTTTGACAAACAGTGTCAGCTTTGTTAATGGCAAAGAAAGTTTGGGGTGGTTAGATTGATGAAATATAATGTGAAATTAATAATAATTTTCAATAAATCAAAGTATTGTGTTGTGTCACACATTATTAGTTCTACGTCACATGTATAGTAGACCATTATTTGTCAGTGGGTAATAATTGCCCTTTTCACCGGCTACCACCACCAAGTAAATTTCAGATCTTTGGGAAACACTGCAACGTTTAGGAAACCAGGCTGCATGTGGTTTAAAAGATGGCAAGTAAAATAAAAAGCATATCTGTATGCAATACAGTTTCATTATTGTTCATTATTATCCAGAGCGCCTTAATATAACTTGAAAAAAATATGTGCGACCAAATCATATTTTGCGCCAGTAACTGAAAAAGTTGGTAGCGCAAGTGCCACCAGTGGAAAAGGTTAGTGTAGTTCCCTGACTGATGCCAATATGTGTGATTGACTTAATGTTGCACTGCTCAAAATGATTGGCGTACTGTATGACATTGAAGTAACACAAAGTAATTTTCCGTGGTCTTGCAGTACTTTGATGTCATACACATGCACGCTTTTGGCAAACGTTTGGTAAGCAAAGTTTTCTGTTGTCAGTGACATATTCTTCATCATACTCCATTTTTTTCAGTAGCCTAGTTTTACTGGGTTAAAAAAAAAACTTTACATGAAATCCAACTCATTTGTGCGTCATTCGTCTAAATCATCTTAATCTTTTTAAGTGGGGAAAAATGTATGCATGTAAACGTAATATCCAGTCTTATAACAAACCGGTAATTCTAAATGGCCTGTGGCTTATGCTGCATTCAGACTAGCAGCGACTAACAGTCACAGAGCAGCACAATCTCATTTATTTCAATGGAAGCTTGGTTACTTCCGGCGACCAGGCGACAGGAATGGTGGTGCGTGTCCAGAAAACTATGCATATGATGAGAGACTTTCAGGAGCGTCTACCAATGAAAGCGAAGCGGTGAAGTTTATGTTATCCATCTCTCGACAGTTACTATAGTGGGCGGTACTTATTTGGTAATGATAATTAAGCAATATCGCTCGAGTAGGAGTGTGATATAGCTCTATATCATCACGGCTGTGATTAGGCCAGAGGCACGAGGCCGTAGGCAATTACAGCCGTGATGATATAGAGCTATATCACATGACTCCGAGAGCGATATTGCTTTTATACAACAGTTCGACGGCACACGTTTGAAAAACGAAAAATAGAAAACAACAACGGAGTTATTTTAAAAGCCTCTTTGTTTGGGAACTACTTTCTTCCGCCACGGATTTAAGGGCGGCCAGAATGACAGGTAACACTTTCGGCTGCTTTGAATCTCATATTACTCAATGGGCGAATTAGCCGTTTCTTTATATTACAGTTTCTTGGTCACAAAGTGTGGTTTTAAGATTAGTTCAGTCGAGAATATATATGTATTATATCTAAATCTGCAGTCGATTAGTAAAGATAGCGCCTGTTTAAACGTTTGCTTAGTAAGATTCGGTATGAGAACCAGAGCATGAGCGGACATCAGTTTTCTCTCGCCCAGCTGACCACCGCCCTATCTGGGCTACATCTCTGACAGGGATTCCCTGGCTCTGATGTTGGCCCGGTCAAATCAGCAGGATTTGGTGTCATGATGAAACTTTTACTTGTTTTCTTATTCTTATTGTGTTGTTATTGTTTTGGCGCGAGGTAAAAGTTAAAACTATATTTATATAACGTTGCTTTCACATTTGATCTTAACGCGATACGAGCACGCGCTTATTATCAGACTTCGTTCTTGTCAATACTATATAAAACGAGAGTTACGTATGTAACTACGGTTCTATGAATCCCGGATGACCGCCAGAGGCGGTGCTTAAGCACTGAATGATCCATCTCGCGCATGCGCAGGTCGAGTGTTTATACCAACAAAGTCACCCGTGACCCCTGATGCCTACGGAGAGTCTATAACTTCCGGTGACATCAGAGGATCTGTTCCTACAGAATCTTCTCGCGAGTACACGGGAATTCTGAGTGACAGAACGCTCTGGCGGTCATCCGGGATTCATAGAACCGTAGTTACATACGTAACTCTCGTTCTATTTCATCCCTACTGACCGCCAGAGGCGGTGCTTAAGCACTGGATGACACATACCAGAAAAGTCACGAGGAATTTAGCACGTACCTTATTAAGAGGACAGCGCAGAGTCTGGCAACAGGACCACCTCCAGTGGATAGGGGGTGGCGACATTCACCCGGTAGAACCTGGAGAAGGTACTCGGGGATGCCCATGATGCCGCCTCACAGATGCGCTCCAGGGGCACGCCGCGCAGGGCCGCCCATGAAGTTGAGACTGCCCTGGTAGAGTGGCACCTCACCCCGGATGGCAGGGGGTGACCACCTCGTTTATATGCCTGGGTGATTACATCCACCACCCAATGAGACAACCGCTGTTTGGAGAGAGCACAGCCCCTCCTAGGACCACCATAGCAGAGGAAGAGCTGGTCTGACTGCCTTATACTTGCAGTCGCGACAACGTAGGCTCTGAGAGCCCGTACGGGACACAGCAGCTGTAATCTGTCCTCCCCTTCTGGGGGAGTAAATTGTGCCAGGTGGATAGGCTGGACCAGACCCACAGCTGCAGGCGGTGAGGATCGGGATGCCAGATTTGGCCCTGTAACTGAGACAGGAGATCCCTCCTGTCTGGGAGGCGCCACGGTGAACCGTTGCAGAGACTGTACAACAGTGGAAACCATGTTCTTCCCGGCCAGAAGGGGGCTACCAACAGTAGCCTGTGACCGTGTTGGAGGACTCTCTGCAGTGTTGGAAGAATCAGAGGGATTGGTGGAAAAGCATAGAGGAGAACCTCTGGCCAATCGTGTGCGAGAGCATCCTGGCCCAGAGGGCTGCTCTTCTCCGTCCAGGAGAACCAAAGGGGGCAATGGGTCGATTCCTCTGAGGCAAAGAGATCCACCCCTGCCCTGCCGAAGATGTCCCAGATGCTGAGGACCACATCCGGATGAAGCCGCCATTCCCCCGGCGGAGGCTTGCAACGGGAGAGTAAGTCTGCCGCCTGATTCTGCTCCCCAGGCAAATACATCGCCCTCAGGCTGGCCAGGTGTGGCCCTGCCCACAGCAGGAGATCCTGGGATGCCTGCAGCAGTGGTGCAGACTTGGTGCCTCCTTGATGGTTTATGTGAGACACAGTCGAGACATTGTCTGATCGCACAAGCACATGCCGGCCTCCCAGGAAGGGAAGGAAAACCTGCAATGCCTTGTGCACAGCCCGCAGTTCCAGGACATTGATGTGCTGTGAGCGCTCCTGCACAGACCACAGCCCCTGAGCTGTTCGATTCTGCCACACAGCACCCCATCCCGAGAGGGAAGCATCTGTTGTGAGGATTTCCCGACGAGATGCGATGGAACCCAAGGGCATGCCCTGCAGGAGAAATGACCTTACTCTCCATGGGGCCAGAGCAAGAAGGCAACGACGTGACACCTTGAGTTTCCTGTGCCGGTGCCACTTGACATCTAGGTGAAAGCCGTGCAACCACCTCTGGAGGGGACGCAGCGACAGCAGTCCTAGAGGAATCACGGTAGCGGCAGCTGTGAGTTTCCCTAGGAGGCGCAAAAACTCCACATAGCATAACTGCCTGCCCCCCCGAAACAGGAGGAGGCGGCGGAGGATGTCGTCCACCCGCTGTGGTGATGGGCGAGCCTTCATGGTGATTGCATCGAGAGTCATCCCGAGAAAAAGCGTGCCCTGCGATGGAACCAGGCAACTCTTTGTAAAATTCACCCGGAGGCCCAGGCGGGCCACATGAGAGAGAAGACACGACGTGTCCAGTGCCACCTGAAACTGGGATGGCGCACAGATGAGCCAGTCGTCCAGATATGGGAGAATCTTCATGCCCCGCGACTGCAAGTGCGAGAGGGCTGCCGTCACACACCTGGTGAACACCCGAGGGGAAAGGGAGAGACCGAATGGGAGCACTCGGAACTGGAAATGACGCCCTTGAAAGGCAAACAGCAGAAACTGCCGATGGTGTGGAGCTATAGGGATGTGGAAGTAGGCATCCTTCAGGTCTACTGACGTAAACCACTCTCCTTTGGCAATTGTACGTAGAACCTCTGCAGTGGTCAGCATGTGGAACCTCAGAACCTTCAGGAACCTGTTGAGACCCCTTAGGTCGAGGATAGGACGGAGTCCGCCATCTTTCTTTGCTTCCAGAAAGTAAGTTGAGTAGAACCCCCCGGGGTGCAATAGGGGATCTACTGGCTCGATGGCGCCCTTGTCCAGGAGGGCGGACAACTCCTGGGTGAGGGCTTGGGCTTTTGCCGGGTCGCTTATGATGGTCATCTTGACCCGGCCATGGGCTGGGGGCCGGCGTCGGAACTGAAGTTTGTACCCGTGGGTTAAGGTTGAGAGCACCCATGGGTCCCTGATGGAAGCAGCCCAATAGCTGAGCTGCTGCTGGGAAAAACAGCCGACGGCCGACCCCCGGGCTTCAGCGCCGGGGTCCCCGGCCTCTAAAGGTTCCAGAGGCACGACGGGTTGGAAAGGACTGAGGTTGTCCTGAGGGCAGCCGGTCAGGCACCCGAAATGTCGGTGCCTGCTGCTGAGCAGGCTGTGGACGTGGGCGCAGAGACCTTAGGTAGCCCCTAGGGTGAGCCTGTGGACGAGAGCTGCGCTGTGGGGCAGCTGGAGGATTTCTAGGCCTGCTAGGAGGCGGAACGCTTCTTTGAAGCCCGGACAGCTGCTGTCGAGTCCGTCCGGCTTGGACCGTGCGCTCAAGCGCTTCCAGAGCTGCGGAACCAAACAGCTCCCCTGGTTCCACCGGAACACTGCGGAGGGTTCTCCTACAGGCCTCAGTGAGAGGAGATTGTGCCAACCATACCTGGCGGCGAGCCTGCACAAGAGTAGACATCAACCGCCCCAATTCCCTAGACATCAATGCGAATGCCTGTAGTGAAGCATCGCTAAAATTGTGGACAGAGGCATCCAACTCAGTCTCCTGCAGGGAAGTTGACAAAGCGAGCATCAGGTGGGACATGGAGTTACCGATGCGTCCCATGCGGGCCGCTGCATCATAGGCCTTACAGAGCAGGTCATCTGTAACCCGGCACTGGGGACGAGGGCACCTAGCATCCGGCCTCAAAGCCTCATCAGGTGAGATGATAAGAGCCGCTATTGTCGGCTCAACTGCTGGCATGTCCAATCCGAACTTCTGGGCGTCCTGCATGGCTGCCAGGGTCCGGCCATCGGACGTTGCATGAGAGAGGGCCCTAGAATCCCTCCAACATGCCTGCAACTCCCTCAAATACTCCTCCGATGGGGGCGCAGTAAAGCTGACGGAGGCTGGGACACGCCTGAAAAAAGCACTGGCCGGAGCCGGCTGAGTTTGCGGGACGTCCAACTGGAGACGAGCAAGAGCCATACGAATGATGGCTCCCATAGAGCAGTCCTCAACACCACCAGTAGAGCTATGGGTTGAAGAACGGGAGCAGGCCCCAGAAGGTTGGGAGGCTTCCATCTGTGGAAGTACCTCTGGCTCATATTCATTAAACTGGCCAGCTGACGCTGCCATGGAAAGCACATCGTCCTCCGACTCTAAGGAGGCTGCCGAGGGGACAAAATCATCTGGCGGCTCTGCTCCAGTACCGGACTGGAAAGCCAGGAAGAGGGACTTCATAGTATTGAGCTCCGCTGTTAGTTGGTCCACTTTAGAGGCAAACCGGGGTCCCTTAGCCTTTTTTGCAGGAGTGGGGCCTGCAGCCTCAGCAGCCCGACGTTTAGACTGCCCAGACTGATCTGGAACCAGTCGCTGGGCTGGGGTCAAATGTCCAATCGACAAAGTAGAGCCCAACAGTTGCTCCACCTCAGCCAGTCTAGCTGCCCTCACTGCCCGCGGCATGATACCGCAGTTCATTCAGGGGTCGTCAGAAAGACCCTCCTTTAAATGTTCGAAGCCAAGACATGAGGGACATAAATCATGGCCATCCTCAAGCTGCAGAGGAGCCATACAGGCCGAGCAGGAGTGGTTGCCAACCATGCTGGCAACTGAGAAAAAAGGTAGCTTCGGCGGAAACGCTGCCACCAATTAGTCACAGGGGCACACCTATGCTGGGAGCGGGAGCGAAAACACTACCTTCACCAGCTAAGGGTAAACTATCCCAACGAAAAAAATAGACACAGAATGCAGTACAGATGCCGGGAGAGGGAGCGAAAGCACAACCTTCACCAACAAATGTAGCAAAAAAGAAAAAAGATTAGCTTCAGCGGGAACACTGCCACCAATCTAGTCACTGAGGTACAAATATGCTGGTAACGGGAGCGAAAGCACTGCCTTCACCAGCTTAGGGTAACGAAAAAATAAGACACTAAACGCAGTACCGGTGCCGGGAGCGAAAGCACAACCGTCACCGCAAACGTTGTGAAGCCAGTTAAGGGTAAGCGCTATTAACAAAAACCGGCACAACCGAGTTGGCACGAATACACAAAGCGCCGTTAAGCGCCGAAACGATTAACAAAAAACTGGCACAACCGAGTTGTTGCAAAATACACAAAGCGCAGTTAAGCGCCGAACGATTATCAAAAAACTGGCACAACCGAGTTGGCACGAATACACAAGCGCAGTTAAGCGCCGAACGTTTAACAAAAACCGACACAACCGAGTTGGTACTAAATACAAAAAGCGCAGTTAAAGCGCAAAAAGACGTTTAACAAAATAAACCGGCACAACCGAGTTGGCACAAAGTAACTACACGAGCGCAGTTGAACAATCAACCAAAAAACTCGTCCGTGTAACAACAATAAATTGCAGATGAATCAATAATATAAAGGTAACTGTTAACGTTAGATTACAAATGTCGGGAGAGGGAGCGAAAACACAGCCGTCACCAACAAATGCACCAAACGAGCAGTTATATAAAAAGTTTGTAACTCACCTGTCGGTAGATTTCGTTGCGGCCTTTGGAGGGCGAGCAACTCGCTGCTCCGACAATAAAATGTCACAAGGCCACCAGCAACGAATGAAACACAATATCCTGTAGTCTTTTGCTAGCGCGGAAAAAGCAACCTGCGAAGCGAGAAGATGAAAAGGAACAGATCCTCTGATGTCACCGGAAGTTATAGACTCTCCGTAGGCATCAGGGGTCACGGGTGACTTTGTTGGTATAAACACTCGACCTGCGCATGCGCGAGATGGATCATTCAGTGCTTAAGCACCGCCTCTGGCGGTCAGTAGGGATGAAATAGAACAGTTTTTCATAAGTGTCACAGATGTTTTTTGCATGCTGCTTATAAATATTTCAGTGGTGATATCTCATAACGTGTTTTAATAGTCACGTCACAATAAAATAAATGATCAATGTCCACATTTAACAGCTGCGGTGCTTACCTGCGGTTCCACTGTGTTTCGCGTTCTGATGAGAGAGATCGCTCCAGAAAAAAATAGTGTTTACATTCCTCTTTCCAAGTGTTAATCGTCCACACGATGTGACAAGACATTACTCCTATTAAGTTTATTGTAACATCCAAGAGCGCTGATCTTTGATGGAATAGACGCTTCCGATTGGGATTCACGAGCTAATGAACTAATGAGACACACGGAGAGTGTTTAAAATATCACTAATACTAAAATGACCAGCAGGTGGCGGAATGATACAAAATGTTGAAGCGGTTACTGTGCCGTTATCAGTAGAATATTGCACGCCTTTTAGCCAATCAGATTCGAGAACCAGAAAGAACTGTTGTATAATCAGATTTAGAAATGCCTTCTAACGACCTAATTGAAATAAACGAGTGAAACACAGGGACAAAGTCGCTTATAATGTGAATGTAGGGTTATTCATAGTTTTAACATGCTGTAATGCACATTTCTTGATTACCGTAGTCCTTATATTATCATTTCACTTTAAATTTTCTGAAACACAATATAAGTTGCACAACAGTGTTGCATAAAATTTTACTGAGAATTTTTATATAGAAATCTATATACAGTGGTGTGAAAGTGTTTGCCCCCTTCAGATTCCTTCCGTTATTTCATATTGTCGCTGTCCGATGAAAACCACGTATGTCCTTTTTGAAAAGTTGTGAAATCATGTAGGGGTGCACCGAAATTTCGGTCGCCGAAAATTTCGGCCGAAAATGGCATTATCGGTTTCGGGCCGAAATAAAAAATCCAGCCGAAAATGTAAACCGAAAATGAATGTCAACCGCGCCCCTTTCATCTGTGCGCTAGCGCTTGGGTTTCACTCAGCCTCGGTGATCAGTCCTCTCCCACCCCTCCCCTTCGTGCTCAAGCAGGTTTCACTCAGGGTCCAACTGTTTGCACGCGTCTGCAAAGATTAAGAATGTCTTGATGTGTAAACTTTAGAGAGAGTCGCGCTATGTGTCTCTACTGTAATCCATTAACGTACATTTGGCGAATAAAGCAATGAAACACAACGTAACGTTTTTATGTGGAGCGACTGTTGCGCTGTTTGGGATTCACCATCAGTCTCTGTATATGCATGCGTTTAAGTGCCCTTAAAGCCGAAAGTATACTAGGGACGTCCGCGTATGCGCGGCATTATTTTCGTCATCAGGAGGGTCCGCGTCCGGCCGCGCGGACCGTCCGCGTGCAGCCCAAAACTTGAGACCGCACGGACAGTGCGCGTACAGTCCGCGTACAACATCGCATGCGCGTGAAAATATTTAGACAGGACACTCCACTACAAACAATTATACAAAGGAAATAGACAGCATTTGCACACATACTATCGTTTTCTTCTTTAATTTTATTTCATCCATAAACAGAAAGCTGTGGAGCATGTTTGTTACCATATTGTTTGATTCCTGTTCTTTGTTGTCGCTTGTTCTAAACTGTGTTTGCAATGGTGGATCGGTTTCTTTTCTTAACCTATCCTAATGTTTTAATGTACTGTAAATGTCGCCAAATCAGTGCTGCACTAGAGTAATAATTTGAATAGAGACGCGTTTAAAAAAAAACAAGCAAACATAATTTCTCTCTGTTATTGACAGGGCACATATAAACAAAATTCTCTCCACAGTATTCTTTTTCTAATAAAAACATTTGTTTATGTCTGTATAGATTACAGTCAGATTAACATACTGAAGTCTGTGTCATTAATGTTGATCAAACAACCCATGACAAAGAGCTCTAAAAAATAATAATATATTTAATTTATTGTGTTATGATTAATTTAATTTGATTTCTGTACCTAATGCTAATTTCAGACCTTATTAATGTACAACTTTGTTCTCTTTTATAAATGTTTGCAATTTCTTTATTGTTTATTAGATTTTTCCCACCTGCTTTTTGCTGATCCGAAAAATAATCTGATCTGTGCCTCAAAAACTGTAATGTGATCCGAACTGTGAGTTTTTTTATCCGTCACACACCCCTAGTAAAGTTAGCACACAGTGATAGCCATAAATGCAATTGTACTAATAATTGGCATAATAATTTATTTCGGTGTTTCGGTTTCTCGGCCATGGTTTCCTTTTTTCGGTTTTCTGTTTCGGCCAAGAATTTTCATTTCGGTGCATCACTAAAATTATGTCATCTGATTTTCACGTATATCCATTTGGTGTCAAAGCTGTCAATCACGCCGCGTATCTCCCGCCCTGTGGAAGCATCTCGCCGGTCTTGTGAAGTTTCATTGAAGCTCATGTTTTATCCACAAACCACCGTAAAAGTAAATTTGCCCACTGTGTTTTGAATTTTCAAAAAATTTCAAAGCATTTTCCCAAAATAGGTGTCAAAAATCATTCCATTTGCTGAAACACAGAGAAAGTTCTGGTTAAATTAAGACATTAAGTATCTGCATGCTGACGATATAACAATCTCACTGTGGAGAATATTGCCCAACACTAGTACATGGTGCATAATTTAAATGCATATTGTATGGTACATTATTTGGGACTGAATTATTGTTTTTAAAGGATTGTGGATTTTAGGGATTATAGGATTGTAAGTATTGTTCCACAGGTGTTTATAGTTCATTTAGGGCTGGGGAAAAAATCGATTTGATTTTAAAATCGAGTTGGTGTAGGTCAAATCGAGTCATATTTTCAAAAAAATCTATTTTTTTTTAGATTTTTTTCTCCCTCTCTGCAGTATAGCGCAGTACATACATTTTGCATTCGCCAAATCTTCCTTCAGGGTTTCCGTAGCACGCTCCCTGTGGCGCAGCCCTCTGCCTCTCCCCTCTCCCGAGTTGGAGTTGGTTTGGATTTACGGCAATTTTATGTTGATGCATTTTAACTCTTTCCCCACCATTGACGAGTTATCTCCCCACGCCCATTATCTCGTCAATCTGCAATACCGCTATTATCCACCAGGTGGCGCTCTTCAGCAACTTATAAAAAAACGGAAGTATTGCCCTAGGGCAAACTGCTGTATGTCTGTGTATGTTTTAAAGATCGCTCTGCATCTGATCTCTATCAAAAGTCCTAAACAAAAATGGAATTATCTCTGCTTTTTGCTCAAAATTTTGTATTTTTGATGAAACCTACACATATTTGAGAGGTGATAAAAACAGAACACATGAAGGTAGGTTGAAACGGATTTTTTAGTTTGAAAGCAAGAGGGTCTGTTCTTTTATTTAATATATTGTATGTTTATATATTTAAAAAGGAGCATTTTCTGGAAGGCATTAAACTTTTGTAAAAATAATAAAAAATGCTGGCGGGGAAAGAGTTAATTAAACATAATAAATATATATTTTTAAAATATATGTACAGTTTGCAATTATTTTCTTTTAAATGGGGGCGGGGAAAAATCGAATCGTAAATCAAGTTTTTTATTTAAAAAATCACAGATTTTTTTAGGGGGACAAATCGCCCAGCCCTAAGTTAATTGAACAAGCTTAAAGACATGGTTTAAACTTTGTCCAACAAAGATTTGTAAAACTAGCTTTTTACAAAATAATCTTTAAAATACAATGTCATAAAATAGGCATGTTCCTCTTTGGCTTAGTTTGTATGTCATTGTTTTCATTAGATTCTGATAACGGTGATTACGATTACGAGTTATCCCTTGAGATGAAGAGACAGAAGATTCAACGTGAGCTGATGAAGCTGGAGCAGGAGAATATGGACAAACGAGAGGATGTCATCATTAAGAAAGAGGTATGTGTACTTGCATGAAAAAATTATCTTTATGACTGGATTGTGCATAGAAAGCTAAACTAACAGCAGTAGATGAAGTCAACTGCATCTGAAATGTGATTATATTCCCAATCGATGAAGGGCATTATATCTGCGTGAATTCCTGTCAAAAAAAGATTAAAACTGTAATTCTCTGTATATATGTATATAGGTGCCGCGCACTCGTGTGTCTGTGTGTGTCCAAACTTTGGATCTGTCAGTGAGCGCGCGGTAGATTGTTTTTGAGTGTTATTCACTCATTAAACATCAAATCAGGTCCCGAACTTTGTCTCGATAACTATTTTATCAGCCAGCAAGTAGAGCTGCATGATTCTGTATAAAATGAGAATCACAATTCTTTTGCTTAAAATAAAGATCACGATTCTCAAGAATTTTGTTAATTTTAAAGATGTACAACTCCTGAACATTAGTTTAACATGAGTTTTTACAGGTGCAAATAATTATGCTTCTAAATGTTTCAGATAAGTGTACCAAATCTTTAAATTCAGTTAATGTTAATTGTAGAGTGATTATTATTCATTTTATTTAAAGAAAAACTTAAAAATATACATCTTAAGTAGACATGGATTAACATTACTTTATGGTAATAAGCTATTACGCGGTTCGGCGCATCACAAGGCGGAAACATTCGGCTGCAACCAATCGGAAGGCTTGAGAGGATTCCAGAGAGTTTTTTTACGCTCTCGCTTGTGGCGTGAGCGTCCATCGGGTGAATAAATCTACATGCACGCTTAATCTTCACGCCCATTAGAACACTTGGGCCAAATACAAGAAAACGTAATGTAAGTGGTCAAGTGCAAAGACAGCAAGTGTGGTTATTTGGACGCAGCCAATGCTTCCCCATGCTAAAAACCCTTTTGGAAGGGATAAGATCCGGAATAAGATCCTCTTTTTGGTACTAAAACAACATCAAGGTTCTTGTCGGACGTACCTGCGCCTTGCTCTGCCTCACTCATTCTCTTTAGTTTCTGTTTTTTTTCTGTCTAACTTCTCGGCGAAAGTATCTGCTGTATCAGTGGAGCGAGCACAAGCACATCTGGCTTGCGCAATAATAAATGTGACGTCATTGCGGCCGCTGTGATTGC
The DNA here is from genome assembly GCF_027580225.2 of Misgurnus anguillicaudatus. Classification (NCBI taxonomy): domain Eukaryota; kingdom Metazoa; phylum Chordata; class Actinopteri; order Cypriniformes; family Cobitidae; genus Misgurnus; species Misgurnus anguillicaudatus. The sequence continues at coordinate 27,235,716 of NC_073339.2, forward strand.
GTGTTGTTGAGAGAGCTGAAAAGACTGCGTCTTTTCTCCTTAAAAATATAAATACCTGAATCGTCGAAATGCTGGATTTAAGATCGTGATCACGATCTTTTAACGATTAATCGTGCAGCTCTACCAGCAAGTCTTTTACTTTATTTTTTAATTCCTGCATTGTTTAAAAAACAAACCAAAACGCACATGTGGAAGTGCGCAACCTTGACTATTAGGTTAAGTATTTAGGACGGTACAAGTCTCAGAAAACGTTCTTAGATGAATCGCGATTCGGACGTGGGCCGATTCTGAATCGATTCACAAATGTCAATAATCAATTCTTATATGTTATTTTACAAAATAATAACGTTATGTTATCAGAACCAAAAGGCGGAACTCAACTGGGGGAGCGGTGATGCACACGGACACAACGTAAGAGAGCGCGCACTGCACAAGCACATAGCGGAGCTTACAAGAGCAGAAGAGAAAGAACACTTTAAATGCTTGTAGGACTATACTGCATATATCTCTATTCTTTTTGAGGAGTTTTTAAAAAATCCTTGAGTACATGTCGAGTACTCCTTAAAATAGCGGAGATGCGGTTTACTGAAACAAACAACAGTATCACAACAGTATCAGAAGCATACAAATCAGCGCTACGCTGCCCCTCTCCCTTTCTCGTTTGCTCGCTCACACAGACACCGTGCGCGTCTCTCCTGCGTGAGACAAGAATGCGCATCCTTGTTAATTTTGGAAGTTAAAGACGACTGAGCTGCAGTGGCCTTGCAAAACACATTTGAGAAAAAAGGCGCAGCAACTCAAAAAGACCTGCGTGTTTCACAATTACTCTAAAAGACCATAATGACAATTTCGCGCGTGGAGCAGCAGTTATGTGTGATCTACCGGCATTGCCTTTGCAATTGACGTATTGGACACCCCCGCCCTAAACCATCCGCTGACTGTTTAGAAATAACATGAATATACTTCTGTAAAAATATGCACATAGTTTGTTATTCAGTCGCTGGGTGCGCTGCATTATATAAATACAGTAATACTGCCGATCACTGTGTATAATGATGATGATTAGACGCTTAACGTTAGTCAGTTCGTGGAAGTTAATTCCGGTTAACATATAGAATTAATATGTCACGTTTAATTACAATTTTTACTGGTTTTAATGTCTTACAACAGAAACAGGACATATATGTATATAAGAATGACATTATTTATCTCTTAGTTGCATTAAAGTACAGTATATGACAGTTCAGAGACTAGTAGCAAAAGCGCAAACATTAACCTGGCTTTGAGAGCAAATGTGAAGTAATGACGTCACAGATATGAAAATTGGTACGTCAAGAATTGATTCTGAATCGAAAAGGGACCCTAAAAATCGATTCTGAATCGATTCATGAGGGTCCAAGCGATTCCCACCCCTAATTATTATTATTGTAGTTTCACATTAACATGCACATTGCGTTCTTTTCCTAGCATGAGGGTTTGTGGGCTTCACTTTACGTGAGAGAGCTTGTAGAGAGAGGATCCTTTTTTGCACGTACATGGACTTAATGCACGCGTCTTTAAAGGGAGGTTCCGCCTTGAAATGATCCTGGGGTTGGTGGCGGACGTGTGCCGAGTTCGGCCGTTCGCTGGAGTTTGTTTTCGTGCTGGTCTGGCGTGACCAGTGTTGTTGCTAAACGCAAATTAGCATGTTATGGTAGCCTTCGGGGCATCAGTGCATTAAAAACGAAATCGCTATGTCTATACTACTAATAATGCTCATAATAACCCCACACTTACACTGTAGCACAATGAGGGTCTCTATATGTAAACCGAAGCATTGAGAACTTTGCAAGTGTACAGGCAGTTTATTAAAAAGAAACACTTACCGTTCACGTCTGGATCACATATCCATGCGGGCGCCATCTTGGGAAAACTAAACTCTCGCGTGAAACGTTGTTGCCCTGAACAGGTGTTGTGCTTTCACGCGAGAGTTCAGTTTTCCCAAGATGGCGCCCGCATGGATATGTGATCCAGACATGAACGGTAAGTGTTTCTTTTTAATAAACTGCCTGTACACTTGCAAAGTTCTCAATGCTTCGGTTTACATATAGAGACCCTCATTGTGCTACAGTGTAAGTGTGGGGTTATTTTGAGCATTATTAGTAGTATAGACATAGCGATTTCGTTTTTAATGCACTGATGCCCCGAAGGCTACCATAACATGCTAATTTGTGTTTAGCAATAACACTGGTCACGTTAGACTAGCATGAAAACAAACTCCAGTGAACGGTCGAACTCGGTACACGTTTGTTATTAACCCTAGGATCATTTCAAGGCGGAATTTCCCTTTAAGGGAGACGGAGCTGACCACGGAGAGTGAAACATGCACCAGCACGCTTGACCTGCATGACGGACCAATTGGGAGTTTAGGGAATGATGTTTACTCACCGCACCACCTTCATACACTAGCTAGCCTCTGTTACAACAGCGAATAACATTTTCTATAGTCTTATCAATGTAAAATAATGAGACTGACACAGGGCTTCAGTAACGAGAGAGACTCAGTTTACTTAGAACTGCAGTGCACAATATACAAGGTAGGAGGAGTCACAGCATCAGCTACGGAGGCCGGTGCATCACTTAAAGAAGCATTGTCAACATGACAATACATTACATCTCCCCTCCTAAGCATGAAACAAAAACCATGCTATCAAAATCACTTTGTATACATATTAAATTATTATTACAGTTAATAAACATTACTGCATTTGCTCTTTAATTTAAGAATTCACATTAAACTTGCATGTACAAATATTAAAGAGATGTTGGCACAACTCACACGCAACCTAATCAATGATATCAATTATCACAACAATAAACTTCTGAACACAAACTTGTGTAACTAGGAAGGAGAGGTTTCTAGCACATCACTTCCACAAGGCGTCTTTACCACGCCTGTCCCTGACTACAAGCAGAGCCTGTCAGGAGGCTTCACAACTCTGCCTCGACTGGTAGTGTACTGTCCCGATGACGGCGTCTGCTTAGCAGATCCGAGTTCTGCAGGTGATGCTTGGGATGAGCCCGGATGTTCCACAGTCTTTGGCTCCTCGACACTCACTGTCTCAGACATCTCTGGCCACTGATCATCATTAAGCCTGTGACGGGACTCATTGGCGGCTGCTGTACTCTTGCGAAGATGCTGAATGTTGCGACGGTACTCTCTATTCCCACAGTCAACAACATAAGATCTTGGGGCACAATGTGATCTCACAACCACTCCAGGAGACCATTTGGGACTGCCAGGATGTGGCTGCATCCTTACTTCATCTCCAGGCTTCAGCGCAGGACGAGGACCACTTGCCCTCTTGCGATCATAGTAAAACTTCTGAATGCTTTTACTTTCATCTAGTTGCCGTTTAACTTTAAAGGGGTCATACGCTGTTGGTGTGAGCAGCAGACGGGCAGCAGGCAGGTTGTTGCGGGGGCGCCTGCCTAACAGCAGCTGAGCTGGTGAAAGGCCTACTGACTCCAGTGGCGTTGTTCTGTAGTCAAGCAGTGCAAGGTGTTTGTCTGGTGCCTTACACCAAAGTTTCTTGACAGTCTGGACTGCGCGTTCTGCTTCACCGTTGGAGTGTGGCGTATGCGGGGACGACGTTTTGTGATTGATTCCATAACTTTGACAGAAAACCTTAAACTCATCCGCTGAATATTGAGGACCATTGTCTGTTCGAAGGATGGTGGGGATTCCATGCCTACTGAATTGAGCCTTGAGCTTTTCTATGATAGCATGACAATGTAAGCCCTTCAGCTTATCCACCTCAATAAATTTTGAGTAGTAATCCACCAGCAGAACATAATGGTTTCCTTCAAACTCAAACAGGTCAGAAGCTACTTCTTCAAATGGAAAATCCGGCGTTTCTGTTGGTCTGAGTGGCTGTCTTGGTAAGCGATTCTGAAAGTCTGCACACTTTGCTCGATTTCCGCACTCATGCCTGGCCAGTATAGGACCTCGCGAGCTCTCTGCTTGCTCTTCACTATTCCTAAGTGAGACTGATGTATAAGTTTCAGCATATGACCTTGCATGGAAGGGGGTACAACTATACGCAGGCCTTTATAGACAATACCATCAGAAATGACAAGTTGGCTTCGTGAGTCCCAAAATGGCTGTACAACATCCGGCACCTCACGCCTGTGGTCTGGCCAGCCTTGTCGGATTGTTTGCTGAAGACAGCTGAGCTCCTTCTTTGTGCAGTCCTGGAGCTCTGAATATTTATGCTCACTGACTGAAACGAAATTTAGCATGGAGACACACTCGAAGCCTTCCATATCTGGCTTGTTTTCTGGTAACTGAGCTCTAGATAGTGTGTCAGGCAGTTCCATGTCCTTTCCTCATCTGTACTTAACAGTCAGGTCATACCACTGGAGACGGATGCGCATTCTCTGTATGCGCATTGGAGTAGAAAGCAGTGGCTTTTTGAAAATGTCTTCCAGAGGTTTGTGGTCATTGTAAACTGTGACATGGTTTCCAAATATGTAATTATGGAACTTGACACATGCATGCACTATTGAGAGCATCTCTTTCTCAATTTGCGCATAGCGCATTTCTGTATCTGTTAGTGACCTGGATGAGAAAGCGATTAGATGACTGTCCTGTAATAAGACAGCGCCAAGGCTGTTGCTGCTGGCATCACAGAAGATCTCAACCGGCTTAGATGGATCAAAAAACTGCAGCACTGGGGACTTTGTGCACAAGTCTTTAAGTTTGTCAAAGGCTTGTTGTTGGGCTGGTTGCCATACAAATTCAACATCAGCTTTCAGGAGCTGTCTTAGAGGTGCATCGACTTCACTGAGGTTTGGCAGAAACTTTGACAGATATGTGACGAAACCCAGAAAATGACGAACACCGTCCTTGTCTGTTGGCGTTTGCATGGATTTGACAGCCTCTATTTTAGCTGGGTCTGCTTTCAGACCATCTGATGTTATCAGGTGTCCTAGGTAGGGCACAGAAGATTGCTTGATGTGGCATTTGTCGAAATTGAGGCTCAGATTGTAGCTTGTTGCTCTCTGAATTACTTTTCGGAGTATTTCATCATGTTCCTTTACTGAGGGTGCTGCAATGAGAATGTCATCCATGACACTTATCGCTCCGCTGATGCCTTCAAGCATCTCATCCATTATACGCTGAAAGATTTCCGGTGAGCATTTTAGACCAAAAGGAAGCCTAAGCCACCTAAATCTGCCAATGGGCGTATTAAAGGTTGTCAAAAATGATGATGCTTCATCTAGTTCTATTTGCAGGAAGCCAGATTTTGCATCCAAGACTGAGAAGACTTTAGCACCAGGCATTGTGGAGACAACCTCTTCGATGGTGCGCATTGGGTAATGTTCCCTTTTATGACTTTATTCAAGTCGTTCGGGTCAATGCAGATCCTTACCTTGCCATTGCGGACAGCTGCTACCATCGAACTCACCCACTCTGTCGATTGGCTGACTTTTGTGATGTATCCATATTTAATCATCTCATGTAATTTCTCTATTATTTTCTTTTTCAGTGCAGCTGGTTGACGGCGGACAGGATGGACTACACCTTTTGCTTCCGGGTCGATTTTAATCGTGTATTTGCCTGGTAAGGTTCCAGTAGTGTGAATCAGCTCTGGGTAACCATCTAGTCCTGCTGGCACATTTTGTTTGTTTGTCAGGTGACAAGAATGTGTCTTATTTTCTATCTTTGTAGGCTGCAATGCATCAAGCGCATAACTAAGCCTAAGGCTTCAGATGTTGCACCACTGAGCACATTTTCTTGAGAAATGTCCACAATCTCAAATTCTGTTACCATCTTAGCATCCTTGTATTTAGTCAGAAGATCAACCGCAGCTACAGGCTTTAGCTTATGGTTTTAGTAGGACTTCAGCACTCGATTAGAGCATTTAAGCTCACCATCATGAAGAAGTGCTTTATAAATACTTAATGTCAATGTGTTACATTTTGCACCTGTATCTATTCTAAATGGCACCTTCTGACACAGGATTTCAATGTCTGCTGTCCATTTATCATCACTTTGTTCAGTTGTTTGTGTGACATTTATGTTCAGCATTTCCTCATCTTCTGTTTCAGATTGCAACTGCACACCGTCTGTGTTGACTAATCTTTTTCGGCATACTGCCACCCAGTGGTTTGGCTTGTGACAGTATGAGCATACTGAGCCTTTTGCTGGACATTTCCCCTGATTCCATTTATGTTGTGGGTCCTTACCGCAACTTGGACAGGTTTTTGGTCGATTTTCATGCCTTTCTTTCTGCACAAATTTCGTCTGTTTTTTTCTGATAAGTTTTCTTGTTTGCAGTTTGGTATTTTGTTTTTACGTGTACTGCTTGCACTTGAGACTCTTCCTCTCTGACTATTTTAATTTGCTTCTGCGACAGTTCAAACTGCTGGGCGATTTCAATTGCTTTGGGTAGTGTTAGATCTTCCCCTTTGTCTAACAGTCTCTCCTGGACGCGTTTTTCTCTTACACCCGCTATTATCGCGTCAATCAACATATCATCTGAATCTGCATACTCGCAATCCATTAAAAGGAGTCTCAAATCCTTCACAAAATGATCGAAACCTTCCGTGACTCCTTGTTTTCTTTGCTTAAAGCGGTGTCTGGCTATTCTTTTATTTTTCCTTGGCCTTATATAGTTGGCAAACTTATCAAGGACTTTAGACGGGTCATCTTTCTCACCTTCACACCACTGCAGCGTCTTGTATATCTCTCTGCCCTGCTCACCGATCCACGTGCCCAGCCAACCTGCACGCTGTTTCGCTGTTTGCTCAGATAGCGGACCGTCAAAGACGAATTGGACGTGGCTTCGAAATCTTTCGAACTCTTGATACAAATCTGGAGCATCCCAGTCGATTTTGGGGTAATCAAATTGTGATGATGCCATACTTTGCTTATTATCTGTTCAGGGCTCAAAATTAACTTTTTTATTTGGGAGCACTGGTGCTCCCAACTTTAAAGAGTTAGGAGCACCAGCAAAAATTTAGGCGCATCCATCCAAAAATTAAAAAGCACCACAACTACAATGTAAATGTTAATAGATTTATTTTATTAAAAATAAAACACCACCGCCGGGCTTTACACATCCTATGGCCAGCATTTAAAAGTTGGTCTTCTATTTTATTTTATTTTATTTTTTGCTGCATACATTCCTAAATGAATATTGAATACCCAAATGCTGTTGAAATAGTATAGCAGCAATAATAATTTAACAATTACAGGTAACATGATTAAGATTACATAGAAAATCTAGCAAACAAGTAAAACACTGATTAATTGTGACATTACAAAAAAGTGACCCTAATATAGAAGGCTAATATATATTGGTATTGATAACTGCATTACCAGGATGCTTTTACTACTAAATAGGCAATGTTTTAAAAAATACAACAAAAACATACCATCAGCATTGTCGTATTCCACGTCAACATGGACCACAAGGATGTTTGTCGAATGTCCATTCACCAGCGCATGCGCACATACACCATCAAACACACTTTGACAGACAGGTCGGTGTCTCCATCAATAATAAACACATTTGTCATGACACGTCTTATGTTTTTGGCATTTTCGCCATGTTTAAGCAAGGTACGTCTGGCGCTTAAAATGTTTTGATTCCGCCATTAACGCCGTTTTACAGGATTTACAGTAAACACAGTAAGTTACATTTTCATAGCAGAGACACTCGAAATCTTTAAGCCACTCTCTCTGAAAGGTTTAACGTCAACTCGTATTTTCCGGTGGTGGAGTTACATTTGAATCCGGATCGTCGTAAAAATACAGTTATAACCTTAGCTGTAATAGGCTCGCTCTCGTCAGCTTGCGACGCGTTCGTCTTTTCACATTTCCGCGCTTCACGGCAACAAGGAATGACTGACGCTCATATTAGCCAATCTGCGGTCTTCATTAAACGCAAGAACTTAATGGGGAAATTTGATTGGTTATGTATCGTTGGAGAGAACACTGAACCTGGGGCAGCGCCAGCACGCAGGATCACAATCAACTCGCGTCACAACAAAATGGGCAGTCCCACAAATGCTCCGGAATATATTTTAAGGTCGCACAGATTAAATTTCGGTCGCATATGCGACCAAAATGGTCGCAATTTCGAGCCCTGCTGTTCCTGACAGACTTCTGACACCATGTAAAATAATGAGGCTGACACAGGGCTTCAGTAACGAGAGATACTGAGTTTACTTAGAACTGCAGTGCACAATATACAAGGTAGGAGGAGTCACAGCATCAGCTACGGAGGCCGGTGCATCACCTTAAAGAAGCATTGTCAACATGATAATACATTACAAAACTAAAGTAGTAATACTTATGTATTTGTTTAGTTTTATGCGTTTCATGCGAGCTGAGGCAAACTTTCCCTTTTGTTTAAAATATAACTCGCTGCATCTTGGCGCCTCTCTCGCACACGTGCAGAGAGCTGCGCTCTGCCCGAGGTCAGATCACTAGGTAGTATGGTTGGGAATCGTTTCAAATTTATCGATTCCGATTTCAAATTTGATTCCACTTATCGGATCTGATTCCTAACAATTCTTGGTTTGATTCCAAAGAGGTGAAAAGCAACAACAGTCAAGCCTTTATAATAAGCCTTTAGTATTTATTTTCGTGCCCTTACAGCTTAACACAATAAACGATTCTTGGTTTGATTCCAAAGAGGTGAAAAGCAACAACAGTCAAGCCTTTATAATAAGTCTTTAGTATTTATTTTCGTGACCTAACAGCTTAAAGGAACAGTATGTAAGAAATGTATATCAATTAATCATAAAATGGCCCTGATATGTCACTAGACATTAACAAAACATTTTCATTTCAAATACTTATATAACTGACAACAGTGATCCGGCCAAGATATTGTCATTTAAAAAGTGGAGTTGCAGCCCTCAACTGATGTTTATGTTGACATGTTGTGTTCGCCACCTTCCTTCTATCTACCAATCACAAAGTCAGTAGTGTTTCGGCGTACAGGTGGCCAACTCTGTTCTAGTTACTACAGCTGCAGCTACGAACGTGTTAGATAAAAAATGTCATGAATCCGAAATATGTTGTGAAAGTCTTAAATAAAACAAGGATTTGTATAGGAGATGCCTTTGAAAGATGGAGACCGCTGAAAACAGAAGAATTTGAATCTGCCCTGATCGCTAACGTTATGCGTTCTCCATAGTAGATTCTCGCTGCGTGCACAATTATTAAAAAGCAACCTGGATTGAGGGTTATTTTATACAAAGTCTGATGGAATATCAATATTTCTCATATGTAATACGTTTGTGGACCCAAACTGCAAATGGATGTTATATTGTGAATGCTTGGCAATGGAGATTTCCTTGGTCGCGTAACTTTATGCCTTCTCCATAGTAGAAGCGCGCTGTGTGCACAATTATTAAAAAAACAACCTGGATTGAGGGTTATTTTATACAAAGTCTGATGGAATATCAATATTTCTCATATGTAATACGTTTTTGGACCCAAACTGCAAATGGATGTTATATTGTGAATGCTTGGCAATGGAGATTGCCTTGATCGCGTAACTTTATAGTAGAAGCTCTGCGTGCACAATTATTAAAAAACAACATGGATTGAGGATTATTTTATACAAAGTATGATGGAATATCAATATTTCTCATATGTAATATGTTTGTGGACACAAACTGCAAATGGATGTTATAATGTGAACGTTTGGCATCGAGATTGCCTTGATCGCGTAACTTTATGCCTTCCCCATAGGAGAAGCGCGCTGCGTGCACAATTAAAAAACAACCTGGATTGAGGGTTATTTTAAGTCTGATGGAATATCAATATTTCCTCATATGTAATACGTTTGTGGACCCAAACGGCAAATGGATGTTATACTGTATTGTGAATGCTTGGCATGGAGCAGCGCGAGTCTGGATGGACGTGTCGTGTCGTGCTGTTTCATAATAAAGGTATGATGTCATTTTATGAATGAACACTTTCCGTTATGACCTCGGTGCATTAAATGTATTATTAATTTTGCCAGAGCATTTATTTCATAAAACAGCACTTCGAAATGACATCTAAACCCTTTGTAATGATATATGGCATGACAAGTTTAATACCCTTCTTCATTAATATGATACATTGTAAACGTAATAGTTTGTAAACAAAGACTCAGTGGCTCGCCAGCGTGGCACAGTCGGCTTAAAAGGTTTAAAAGATAAAAACGTAATGTGTAGGACTCGTCACTTGCCATTGGAAGCTTCTTGTAATAACCAGTACGTTCCTGTTGGATCCTGCAGCCTATACTATCTGGCAACCTTGAGTCAGGGAGGAGGGGAATGAGATACACCGCTCTACAGTAATTTGAAAGTGATTGCAGTACCATTTTTGGCCACCATCCTACATACGGTTCCTTTAACACAATAAAGGAGGCTACATAAAAACTTATTTAGGAGCTACAAAACATAAACTTGGCTAGGCTAACTCCAAATGATTTTTTAATCATTTTCCCTCGTAACGTAACTCCTATCTCAATTATGGCGACTCAACAACAGAAAATGTATGCAGCCTTTTCACTATAAATGATGTGATAATCTGTAACACTTTTTTCTGTGTGAGCCTTCCTTTTGAAGCGATGGAGAAGAGGGTCTCACTTGTAGCATGTGCCGGCGCTGCAGCTGCACTACTGACACTCTGTATAGGCAACGCATTAAACGATGCATTTTTTAAATTCAATATGATGAACCAACTGCAGATGCTTTGCCATATTGCTGGTGACACCCATCTGGCAACATAATCAGGGGTGCAAACTTGTCACCTTTCGGCGAAATCTGCCGTTTTTGATCCAAAATGGGTCATTCTTGTGATTCGTCTAGATCCGATGAGTTTTTGAAAATGAGGGGTGAGGGGGGTCTGCGACAGGGTAGCAGTAATAAAATTATGAAAATTATGTCCAGCTATTGTGGTAATGATGTCAGTTTGGCGGGTTATGTTTTACAGTTTATAGTCACCTCATTTGTTGCCGAAGTTTAAGCAGTCTGCAGATTGAGCGCACACACTTAACTCATAGTATTTTCTCATTCGAGGTTACGCGCCTACGTCACGTTTCTGTGCGCGTTGTCATAAAAGCTTAACATTTGTACACCGCAGTTTTAAATTAAGTGATTATAAGCCGTTGAAACACAAACAACAGTGCTATATGCGCTATATACCTGTTTCTGTTTGATAGGAGCGTGGAAGCCGCGTATCCGCTTCTCATTAAGCATGTGAGTATTTTTGCCGCTGTATTAGCCTTTAATACACACATGCGTCAAAATTCCCGGTTTTTGCAATTGTCCTCATAAACGCGACAATTCAGGGCTTAAGAGAAAGTAAACAGCTAAAAGAAAACACATGTGTGTGTAACAGTATATTAGATCCGGAGTCGGACTTCGGTCTTAAAGGGGAAGTTGCCTAATTTTGCTCCTGTCTGTCACTTGTGTTAATCAAACAGTATTGAGAGAAAATCTCTCACTGCTCTTAACTAAATCACTTTCCTACCTTAAATAAAATTTGTATGTTGCATTGTACACGAGTTTGATTCGAGTTGCTCGTTCAGGGTTCATATTCTTAGAGCTATGACTGTGGAACAGAAAAAAACCTAAATTTTTTGTTTATGTGTACTACTAAATAATAATAAAAATGCACATTTCTGTAACACTTTACAAAAAGGTTGTATTTGTTCACATTAGTAAATGCATTATGATCGAAAAATTAACATTATATTGTATATAAGCATTTATTAATTCTTGTTTATGTCATTACAGTAATTGGTGTTAGTAATTGATGTTGCATTAACTAATGCTAACAGTTTCAAATTTGATTTAAATTAAAATGCTAAAATGAATAAGATTTACAATAAATAAATTACAAATTATAATATGTATGTATGTCATGTATGTATGTCTAAATATGAACGCTTGTGTCTTCGTCACCTTTTTCACCCCTGATGAGTTTGCACCCCTGATAATAGTTTGTCACAATAATTAAACTTAGCTTTGTCTTCTTCTGATTTTGCGAAAATGCAGCCTCACTTTAGAGCGCCTTCCACCATGGTCCATTTTTTGAACTGACTAAGTTTTTGATTGAACGGTCCTGCGCACTGTGCGCAGATGGCTATAGGTCAGGTGACTTGGCAGATGATGTAAAATTATGTGACTGTGCGGTCTGGAATCAATAAGTGGAATCTAAATTTTTATTTTCTAAAAAGTATTCGATTGCTTTCTTATGGATCCGATTATTCCAGAATCGGAATCGAAATTCAATTCCCAAACTGTTAGCAAGACCTCAAGCCCACCCCAGACATTCTGAGACTAATGTGAAAAAATCTTTATGCTTAATGCATTAAGAGAGTTCAATTAAAATATATATTAAAAATGTAATGGCAATCAGATGCACCCAAAATAAAATGCAACGCGTTGTGCTGCAACATAACTCACACAAAAAATATCTGCACAAGAACAATCACGCAAGAAATATCTGCACGATTTTAGAACTCGAGTCGCATAATTTAAGCCTTTCTTTATGTTCATGATGATTTTGTGTATAAAATCACAAAAAAAACTGCTGATTTTTTACAGGCAGAGTCATATGTATGTGGCTTACACTAAATTCTCTGTTGCACTTTGTATAAATGCGCATTGCACGTACAGTCATCTTAATGGTTGTATGCGCTGGCAAGAACGTCACTTTGCTGTTTTAATAGCAATTTTAAATATTCTGCATGCACTCATTATCTTTTGGAAACAACCGCAATGGCAAAGCATATAAAAAAAATCGTAAACCCCTTCTTGTCTTAAGACAACTTTGATTAACTTTTTGGATTTACAAAGTACCATATACTGTACAGTACTAGAAAATATGTCTTATTACTATTTATAATTTATATTTAATTGTGGATGTTTTCTCACAATCATGACATAATGTGAAGTAAAATAAAAAATCAAAATTAATCAAAAGAAAATCCAAAAACACCTTTCTTGTAACTTAACAATATCTCTAAAGTGACTTTTGATACCGCTTTTAGAAACTAGCCAAGGAACGCCCATCAAGCGAGTGCGTGTCGCTCGGTGTCGTTCACTTTTGTAGCTAATGTGACTGTAGAGTCGTCTTCTCTGTCAGTAACATCCGTGACTGTTGATGTTTACGCAGAAAAATAAAATATACGGAGGCGGACTTTCAAAACACCGTCACCAGTTATGGGAGAGAGAGGCGCGCGCTGCACAGAGAGAGAGCATGCACAGTAAATTAAGCCGAACAGTAAAATATAAATGTGCGCACTCAATTGGATAATTGTAAGTAAACGCGCAAACACTGATAGAATCATGCCATCGTGGAAATAAGATAAATAACATATTACTTGAGGGCTGTTTAGTTTGTTTAATAAAATAACAAATTGCGGGGCGCCCCCCTTATATAATGGTAGGGGAAACACTGGTTGTTAATGTTAGTTAATAGAAATAAAGCTTTTAATTGTTTTTTATGTTAGTTCACGGTGCATTAACTAACGTTAACAAGATTTTTTAAAAGTATTAGTAATTGTTAAAATTCACATTAACAAATATTAAGAAATGCTGTATAAGTGCAGTTCATTAATAGTTCATGTTAACTAATGTAGTTAACTAATGTTAACGAATTAACCTTATTGTAAAGTGTTACCGAAATCATTAAATGCGCTAAATGCTTGTGACCAGTAGAGGGCCCCCAAGCCTGCAGGGCCCCACTCAAATGAGTGGTTTGCAACGGTTAATGCCTGGCTCACACTACAGGGTTTTTAAAATCCTAGCAGATTATGAAATCTGGTTGCAGAACAAACATAAAGAGAATCTTGTCAGATATTCTTCTTTTAAATCTTAAACATGCTCACACTGCAAGATCTAAAAGTCCTAGTGCATCACACACTACAGTATATTATTAAGATTACCTTGCCAGAGCAAGCACTTCACGTGACCACAGGGGAAGAGAATATAAGATTTTTTTATAAGAAGAGATTGTGACACATTTATTATGTTTTTTTAATATTTACATTTGCTAGCAGCTTTCTACCCTTACCCGGTGTATTTGAAACCTAGGGGATTTCTCCTCCTCTGCTCTTGTTTATGAGGCAACAATCATGATACATTTTAAGGGGCTGTCCACACGGAGACACGTATCACTGTATACATATAAATTTGTTATCATATTGGCGTTCCATCCACACGGATCCGGCGTTTTGGGAGACTGAATCCGCTATTTTTTGAAACCGGGTCCTAAAGTGGATAAATCTGAAACCAACACCCTTGCGGTTTCGGCTGTACAGCCAATCCGTATATTTTGTGAAGGGAAAACGTCATCACATCACGTGTCGGAAGCATCACACGTAACAGCAACAACAATAACGGCGGACTACGTGATTGTATTCGTGCTACAGACGCTACTAAAGCCTACTAGCTTTATTACAGCAAAATCTATTGCTTCTATGCAACTGTGGTGACCAACAAGCGATAATGGACAACACCATACGTTGGTTATGCGCATGCTCAAAGTCTTCTTGTCCGTGTATAGTGTATATCTGTGGCAGAATTACAGCGCCCCATACTGGTCCGGCATATATACTACACCGCTTTCAGTGGTTTCGTTTTTACGGATTGTTTTTTAAGAGCAAGGAAAAAAATGATCGGATAGGGAATGCACCGGCTTCGTGTGGACATAGCCTAAGAATGCGTTATGCAGGCAGTGTTTGCACACAACTGTAGATACGTGCACATTCTAGCACCAACTCAAGTCTACTCCTCATGCTAGATGGGCAAAATTTATTTAAAAACATATTTTATATATAATTGGCTAGCCTATATATCATAAATTTTTACTAGGGGTGGGCCGATACGATATTCAGTATCGATATTCATTCGGTATTGGTGAAAATGGCCGGATCGAATATCAAATAAGCTGGTGAGTCCAATTCGATCCAATACCAACACAGACCTTGTTATGGCTGAGCAACATGAATTTGCACAAAGTTGCACTTTAAAGGCAGGATAGGCAGGAATTATCTAAAAAACTTTTTTTTACAAATTTGTTTAAACTGTCTTTATATACAAATACATAATTAAAATGTAAGTACTCTGAAAAAGAGAGTATAAAACTCGAGTGTCTTTAGACATCTCACGACTGTTTTAAACACAGTTAATTATTTCCATTCGGGACGAAACAAATGATTAGCTTGCGCGAATATCACTCTCTCTCGCGACCATGGCACCACCCGTTGCTATGGGATCTGCCCAGACATGCGCACACCCGATTGATTTGAACGTGCACGAGGCATTCTAGGAAGAGCAAAATGGCAGAGAAAGTGCTTTCAGATCTCACAGAAAGTGCATATCCAGTCAGCGAAGGCAAACAAGGCAAAAAAAGGAATAAACGAAGCAATCAAACGAGAGTAAATATCACGTGGCTTTTCCTCGAGTCGATGATGCGGTAGCAGTATTGACTGCGGAGTGTAGTCCTCATCAGAGTCAACAATGTATTCATCACGGAAACTCTTCCATGCAAAACACTGGCTTAATAATGAGTACTAAAAGCCATCCTATCTGTTTATATTCCTACTGATAAAGTTAGGTGTATTATTACATGTGATTGTGACTTGATGTTATTACATGCACCGCGCTCCTTCCTCTCCGCTTGTCTGAGGTAAATCCTTCTCCTAGCAAAGCTGTCGGTGTCGCGCGTTCATGTGTTTTGGGGGCGTGGCTTTAGAAGAAACCCAGAAGGAAGGGGGTGGAGTGAATGGAAAAATGAGCTCTGTCTAAAACAGTGGTGAGAGGTCCACAGACACTCGATTTTTATACTCTCTTTTTCAGAGTACTTACATTTTACTTATGTATTGATATATAAAGACAGTTTAAACAAATTTGTAAAGTTTTTTTTTTACATCTTTTGGATGGTTCCTGCCTATCCTGCCTTTAAATTGTCCAAAGTTACACCTTAAATTTTCATTTTGATTTTTTGTGCTGACTAACTAAAAATGTTGCTACTAGTCTGTTTGAAACATTTAAATAAAAATGAAGCAGCAGTATTGCACCATGTTTCATTGAGTCTTTGCACAGTCATTTGTTGCACAGTAAAATGTTTGAGTTCTGAAGCTCTGTTTAAGCTTTTTGTACGGCTAACAAATGTGTTATTTGCAGCTTAATTGATTTTAAAAGGCGATAGAGATGGTGTTGGATCGGTATCGGCAGATACTCAAGGTTGTGGTAACAACATCGGTATCAGACATGAAAAAGTGGGCCAGCCCTATTTTTTACACATTGAAAAGTTATAGAATAAAGAGATCTTTAAGTTATTTCTATTAATGCTCACTTTTCCTGTTCCTTCCTAACAGGAATATTATTGTAGGCTTTCTTGCAATGTAGCGTCTAGTGTTTAATTTTGTATTTACATTACCAGTGGCTTTGGACAAATGTCATTTCATTTTGAAGAGTTGTGAGTGTCGATCTGAGGCGCAGTAGTTTTTCAGGTGTTTCTCAGTAGTTTTTTTAGCAGTCAGCGCTGCACTTGAGTGAGAGTACATCGGATTATTTATATTTCGAACCACTAATGGCATAATTATATAATGTTATTTGATGCAGTGATTCCAGAAGGATGTCCAAAAAATTAAATTCAAGAATGTTATATAAAACGTTTAACTTCTCTTTTTCGCCGCCCTAATTGGGCTGCGCCGGTGAACAGCAAAGTACGCTTGATGACCTTAAATTACTTTTATTTCACATTAGAGGATAATCTAGTAAATTCGGCCAGATAATCCTGTAGTACAAGCCAGGCATTAGTGTAGAAAGCTGCTTTCAAATTTATAAAGTGAAATACTATAATTTTTAAGTCCTGTTATGTGAACATGTTTAAGATTTAAGAGAAGATTATCTGTCAAGATTGTCATTATGTGTGTGCTGCAACCAAATGTTATAATTTGCCAGGATTTAAAAAATCCTGTAGTGTGAGCCAGGCATAACTTTTTTGTGTGATGTGATCATGCAGTCATAAGGCCATGACGAATGAAAGATTTAAAATTACACCTGTTAATGACATGTTTTCTTTTTACAGGAACAAGTTTCCAAAACTAGAAACAGCAATTCTTTGAAGGACAAGGTAGGAATGCAGTCTTCCTATTAATACATGTTATTCGGGGAAAGACTATGTTTAGTGCATGTAGAGTTAGTATAAGCAATATAAATGGTTTGTTGAAAGTTAAGTTCAATGTATGTAAAGATTTAAAGGAATAGTCTACTCGTTTTCAATATGGAAATGTGTTGTTGCCTTAACTGGGAATTGTTGGTGCATCCCTCTGTCGTCTGTGTGCGTGCACGTGGGCGCTGGGGCGCGCTGCGACACTTCGATGGCATTTAGCTTAGCCCCATTCAATCAATTGCATCAAACAGAGAAAAAGTTAGAAGTGACCAAACACATCAACGTTTTTCCTATTTAAGACGAGTAGTTATACGAGCAAGTTTGGTGGTACAAAATAAAACGTAGCGGTTTTCTAAACGGATTTAAAAGAGGAACTATATTGTATGGCGTAATAGCACTTTTGTGAGTACTTTGACTCGCCTGAAAAGTCCGCTCCCCTTCTCCCTCTCATAATGGGAGAGGGAGGGTGTTACTGCGCCGAGTCGAAGTACTCCCAAAAGTTCTATTACGTCATAACATGTAGCTCCTCTTTTAAATCCGCTTAGAAAAGCGCTATGTTTTATTTTGTACCACCAAACTTGCTCGTATAACTACTCGTCTTAAATAGGAAAAACGTTGATGTGTTTGGTCACTTCTAACTTTATCTCTAAATGGTATCATTGAAGGAATGAGGCTAAGCTAAATGCTATCGAAGCGTCGCAGCGCGCTCCAGCGCTTACGTGCACGCACACAGATGATAGAGGGATGTATCAACAATTCTTAGTTAAGGTAATAACATATTACATTAATATTGAAAATGAGTAGTCTATTCCTTTAAGGTTGTGTGATTACCACACAATGTAATTTAGATTTGTTCCTTAAGAATCATATGTATACATTCACAATAAGAAGTACATAGCCAGGCAGTAAAGTTTCAAATACACACACAAAAATGTAAAAGTAAAGCTACAAAAATGGGGCCTAAACATTATGTGCTTGCAGCGTGATAGATTCATTATTCAGTACTGACCCTATTGTAGTAAATATCCTTCTTTCCTGCTTAAGTTTGTTGATCTATGCAGGTGATCATCAGTAACTTTCATTCACCCAAGCTACATTTACTTCGTTACATTTACTTTTACAATTTTGTAAAATATGTACTCTTAGGCCTATATTTAAAAGAGGGTACTTTTACTCTTATTCGTATATTTTTAATGGAACGTTTGTATCTTTACTTTGTTTACACTCTGTGGTGTTTCTTGGTTGATGTATTGTGTATTTTATTTTTAAATTGCTGTCTTGTATTTCTGGTGCATTCACAAATTAATGACTTGTTTGAGTCAATACCTTACAAAGTATTGCAAATAAATGAGTCGAGTCGATGCATATCAGGGTTTTAGAGTGAGACCAATTTGGTCCCACATGCGACCTCATTTTGTGACTTAAAAGTCTAGGCATTCATCCATCCATTTGAGGGAAATGATCAGAGGTGGGTAGAGTACAAGTACTTATACAAAAATGTACTCAAAAGTAAAAGTATCAATCTAATTATTTACTTGAGTAAGAGTACAAAAGTATTAGATGAAAAACTACTCAAGTAGTTAGTTACTCGTTACTTCCGATCTGATAGAGAAGTAGCGCAAAAGCTCTGAATTTCAGACTACTTGCAGGGTTTTCACAAACCTCTCCTTAAAAGTCTCATTGTTCTGCTTATATACAAGTATAGCAGCCTATCTCAGTCTTGCAATGGGTACATTAACATCACATAACGTGTAATTTCAGAAAAAATCTCAAACATACACACAGATGTTTTTCTGACGTTAACTCTGTATTTATTTTCATGTTCACAACAAAAACTTGTCAGCATCTGCCTTTAAACATGCAAACAGTAAACGAAAAAGAACGTGTGTGTCTGTTTGTTATCATGTTTTTATATGAATGGGTTATTTTCATTGCCATTAAAGTGCAATTACTGAACATAAACAGGAGCTTAATAAAAATGATAATTTTAGAATTTCATATGGAACTTATCTGTTTGTGCAAATCAACTCTTTATTATAATATATAATACATGTTTCTTGAAAATCAAACTTTATTCTTTTATTTTTATTCATTCATTCTTTAAGAAGACGTCGTTACATTATGCTGTTTGTTTAGTTTTGTGGGGAAATTATATGGAAATGTGCAGATGTGAACGTGCTGTTTGTATGTTTTAACTTACACTAGGTTTTGTCATCGCTTGCACAAGAGTACATATGGCAAAAAACTCGGACAGTGTGTGAAATGACCATTAATAGTGTTCAAATAGACATTGTGACACTTACCACTTCAGGTTGGATCTTGAATTCCTGTACACTGAGATGTCAGCTCGTTTATTGAACAAAGCATGCATCGCATTATGAAACTATTCTTTTTAACCTCTTGGAGTGAAAATATTGACCGAACTTGAAGCCACGCATGATCTGCCGGCGATATCTTGCACAACGCACACGCGCCCTCATCTGCTTCTCCTATCATCTACGCGCGGTCGGGCGCTAAACGGTTACGCAGCCTGTCTCGCAAAACTTTCGAACATGCCCTATAAACTTTTTTAAAAAATATATTAAATTATTACCATTTGACAGTAACACAGTAACGTCGCCGAATATAGTGAAGTAAAAGTACAGTATTTTCACTAGAAAAACTTGGGGGTGTACAAACCAGCCACAGACCACAGATTTTTGCATGCGTACGTGTGAACATATAAGCACTGTCTGCATACCAGCTTTACGTTTATGTGCTTGGTTGAGGATACGGACGCGGGCTTCATGCGAGACCGCCTCTCTCAGGGGCACTCACTGGATATGATTCTGCTCTTAGATATTCCACCCAAGACACTGCGGTGCTGGTGACGCCTCTCTGGTTGACCGACTGGCTTACACGTGCGCAGTGCACCACTTACCAGACAGCAGTTTGTGCCTGCTCTTCATTAAGCAGCTTATGTCTCGGCAGCCACAGATGCAACACAGACTTAAGAGGTGTTAAGGGCTTTAGACTGTTTGAGATTGGTTTGGACGTAATCAATCGGTACATGATGGGGGAACGTATGCGCTTTGTCCTTATCCTGTTTGCGCTCCGTATGAAACACGTTGTGCTCAGCCAAGTGCCAGCAGTTATGTGTTGCCCCAATTGGGTTTTGCTCCTTATACATGCAAAATCGGTAAGGAAAGTAAGCCCTTACTACTAGACGCCCCTCTTTACGCAGTGCCTGTAATGATGTGAAGCAATGACTACGACCCAGTGCGCTGTCACGCCTCGAACATTCTACCTTTGGTGCAGTGAGCAGATGACGGTGTTTACACGTAGCTATCCCTGCGTTTTATGCTGGTGCCTTGTGCGCACGGTAGCTGGGCACAATTCATTCTCTTAATTTGCAGTTTTTTAAAATGTTTTTATAAATATTACACACAAAATAAATTGTTTTATGATTTTTTATTTTACAAAAAAATAAAAGTGAACATATTTACACAAAATATTTAGGGTGAAAAATTCTTTTAAAAAAGTAGGGCTGTCAAAATGACACATTTTTTTTCGATTAATTAATTAATCTGTGAAAAAATAACGCGTAAAAAAATAACGCGTTAAAAGAAATAACGCAGATTAATCCATTCCGTATTGACCTTTGAACCTGGAGACATTCTAGCCACCATTCGACTGTAAAATAAAGGAGGTAGACGAGAACGCGCTGGCGGTGACTGGATCATTAATTGGAACATTTTCTTATAAAAAACGGCCTGATGGAAGTGATGATAAAAATGAAGTTGTCTGCAATGTCTGCAGCAAAGAATTTGCATATCATAGAGTTTGTCCACTCTAAAGTACCACATCATACAAAGCACATGGATTAAAGTTCTCCGTCGTTAGACGGGTTTTCGTCAATTGCAAAATTATTAAATTCACTTTTCATAAAGAAGACGTGTATTTACCTTTTTAAGTGGGATGTGATCAAAGCCTGGAGTGGAGCAAAAGTCTTGTTCCTTTCTCCACTGTAAGTGTTCTGTAATCACTACGCACCTGATCCACTTTGGGTTTTCTGGTTGTAGCGCTTAAAATTAGAGCCCGACCGATTTATCGTTTTGCCGATTTTATCGGCCGATATGAGCATGTCGCAGATATATCTGTATCGGCGTATAAGCCGCAGATATGAAGCCGATATGAACGTTCCTTACAGAAAACATTAAATGCTTTTGAAAGATGTAAGTACTTGTTTGTCCAGCAGAGCGCGCCCTGTGGGTTGCTAATGGCGACCCAGGTCACTCACTGGAGTGACACCAGCCAATCCCCCGCCCATTCACTTCAGTCAGTCAGTCTCTCAGTTCAGGTGGCGGCAGTCACGCAGTTTCTTCACAACATTTTACACCTGGTATTAAGACACGCTTTGGTCGATTGGATTATAAGTGGGCGAGAGAGACACATTCCCGTTTAAGTTTTGGTGTTTTTGATCCGTCTCTTTTGTCCACTTGCGAGTTGTTTAAAACGCAAGCGGGAGAAATAACGCGAGGCGGAGAAAGGACGCATATAAACTGACGCACAGTTTGTCCAAGTACAGCTGCTTTTGCTGTTACCAAACATGCTCATTTCAAAGCAATTGATTAAATAAGCTCGCGCAACTTTACACCCTCGCTAAATAAAAGAGGCGGAGAGCAGACGCTTTAGTTTTATAAAAGTTTAAAGTCCCGGCAGAACACTGTGGGTTCGCGTCATAAAAACATTGTGCAGTACATTAAACATAAGCCTACATCAGTAACGTTATGTTGTCAGTAAGTCAAGCATTGTCGTCTGAATGGTAAGTTTCTAATTATTTTGTAAAGTACATAACTTAATGTAAAGCTAATAATCAATGACTTTATAAGTTTCCATTTTTTTTAATTAAGCCCAATATAACATTATTCTCATCAAAACTGACAATGATTTAAGTTATATGTATTTTGTTTTGTTTGTGTTTTAAAGTTATTTATAATAAGTCAAGTTTACTGTTTTGTGCACTTAATCAGAATAATTTTGGATAATAAAGTTTATTGTTAACTTGTAAAACACACCTGCCTATATTAGATATCTTTGTCACGTCATTTTAAGTGTTTGATCACCACATTTGTGGGGTGATCATAGAGTGATCATAGCAAAAAAGTATTTATATATAGTATATTCTGTTAATGTATATAGTGTATTATATGTACAGCAGCCTATTGTAGTATAATATACTGTAGTATATGTGTACTGTACTATAAAATGCACATAAAGAATATCGGCCGATATATCGTTATCGGTCTTTTTTTACTCCCTAATATCTGTATCGGCATCGGTCCCAAAAAATGCATATCGGTCGGGCTCTACTTAAAATGAGGTAAAACTTTATTTCAGCTAGCATGGACAATATAAAGCAGGAAGGCTCCGATGTTTTGGAGATCGATAAAGGTGTAAAAGACCAATGGAGCTTAGCGAAATGATGAAGATTGGCAAGCCTTTCAGTTCGTGGGATAAGATAACCAAACAGCCAGGTACCTTACGTGTCTTTGCACGACAAACTATCAAAAGGTACACGGACCTTTGTGGGTAAATGATATCTCTGGTACCTGATTACTCGCGTCCCGTTTTTGACTGTTATGTTGATCTAACCAGTGGCTGATACAATGGGTTTGTTAAACTCATGAGTACACTTCATGTAGCCACAAGAACCAAGAGGCAGATTACATTCAATTCCCGTGAGAGCAGGTCGAGAAATCATAACAGGGGACTGCTTCCGAAATGCTCTCGCGGTACTTTGATGTCATCCACCTGTCGGTTCTTGCATTTGCGGGAGGTCACAAAAACGTAACGTTTGTACATGTATTTAAGCACTGCAGTTTAAAAACAAGTGATTTTAAGCCATTCAAACACAAACAACGGTGCTAAATGCGCCCTCTGTTTCTGTATCAGAGGAGTACTACATAAAGTGTCAGTTAAAGCAGTGGTTTTCAAACTGGGGGCAGCGAGATGGTGCCAGGGGGGCCCAGTTTTATGACATTTTATATAATACATTAATTTATCATGAATTATGTGTAATTAAACCTAAAAAAATAAGACTACTAATCAAAAGCACTACTTTTTTGTATAATTTAATGTGTTTTAGTAAAATGTTTTTTTGTCACAAATTTTCTTTGGGGGGGTGCGAAGGAATGCCCCGTACACAAGGGGGGCCGCACGCTGAAAAAGTTTGAGAATCACTGAGTTAAAGGAATATGAATTTTTTTCACTTTAATCTATGACAAAGCATCCAGTAGTTAACATTAATCCGGAGATATGACCTAGCACGTCCCGTAATACCAAAGGTAAAGGGCTGATTTTTTTATTTAAGGTTTATATTCAATTGCACAAAAAAGCCCTGCAATTGATATTGGACTGTTAAACTTTTGGTAAATAATCTTCCTGAAGCACTTTATTTCCATAGCATATTACTGTAGGTCATTTTTGTTGATCGTTATGGCCATTATTTAAACAGTGAAAATACTGTAATAATAAAAGAGTTTTTGAACTTTAATGTCACTAATGCTGATTATTCACTGATTCTTTTAAATAGAAATATTTAATACTTTTACAGCAAAAAGTATGTATGCGATTAATTTAGATTAATTAATCACAAAGTATGTAATTAATTAGATTAAAAAATGTTATTGATTGACAGTCCTAAAAAAGTAAACTTTAGCAGATATATTTACTATTTACAACTAAAACACAATGTTAATTAGAGAAATGGCTAACCATTATTTTGATAACTGGTAAACGGCTTACCATTATTCTGATAGCTGGTAAATGGCTAACTATTAATTTGATAACTGGTAAACGGCTAATCATTATTTTGATAGGTGAGAAATGCCTAACCGTTATTTTGATAGGTGAGAAATTGCTAACCATTATTTTGATGGGTGAGACATTGTTAACCATTATTTTGATAGGTGAGACATTGCTAACCATTATTTTGATAGGTGAGACATTGATAACCAATTGACAACAATTGTTAGCCATACAGAACTGATAAAAAAGCTACAAGTGTTATCACACAGACATGTCCCCATAACAGTATTAGTTTCTTTTATTATTTGCTACACTATGACTTCCCATAAAAACATACACTAACAACATAAGTTATATTGTATATGGTATTTATTTGCAAATGTAAACAAACAGCTAGCAAAAAGCCAAGAGAGTGTAAACAAAGCAGACGCAGCTAATCGCCGTGGATGACAGGTATGCTGGATGATAACTCTACAAACAACGCAGACAGCAACAAGTTGTGAATTAAATAATCGAAACTTCACGCAGAATATAAGCAGCTTGCATATCAATAGAATCGTCTGACTATTGGCTACATGTTCTGTATGACAAAATATTTCTGCAAGTTTATTGGCTGGCTGTGACACGTAAAATGATAGGCTGCGCATAAGAAAACATCGCCATAGTCGGCGTGACTGTTTTGTTATTTTGGTTATGGACTGCTTTATTTGAGTAAAGTGTTGTTAATTGATAGGCTCATTTTAAACGTTAGACTCTAATGTATCAGATACTATGGAGTTTAAACACAGTTTTACAGCGCTGCATGCATATTTTATTGAAAAGCAACAATGGCGGATGGTTCTCTTCTATTAAATCCAATGTAAACAATAGGGGTGGGAATGGCTTGGACCCTCATGAACAGATTCAGAATTGATTCTTAGGGTCCTGATACGATTCAGAATCGATTCTTGACGTATTAATTAGCATATTTGTGATGCCATTACATCAAATTTGCTCTCAAAGCCAGGCTAGTCTAGTGATTGCGCTTTTGCTACTAGTCTCTGAACCGTCATACTGTACTTTTGTATCTGTTGTAAGACATTAAAACCAGTAAAACATAGTAATTAAACGTGACATTAATTCTATATGTTTACCGGCATTAACTTTCAAGAACTGACTAACGTTAAGCATCTTGCATCATCATTAACGTTATACACATACAATCGCTGCGTCCTAAACCGCCTACTTCCATACTATATAGTAGGCAAAGAGTACGAGAAGTAGTGCTTTTTTGCCTACTATATAGTATGGAAGTATGCGGTTTGGGACACAGCATACGTTTTGGAAATGTATGTTTTAACTGGCAGTTCATACTACTTATTATGCAGCAGTTATTTTTCTCTGTGTAAGCTATGTATGTTAATGTAGTAAGGTCTGTTATGCGTCTCCCCCTGTTATATATGTTATGAAATGTTGTACGTTATGATTTTAAAACTGTAGTGAGCATTTAGTTGAAAGCTATAGTGAGTGGCAAATTTCATCAAATTTTTATATTCCAAAACAGTATAAACTAAAAAAAACATATATACCGTGAAATATACAGTGACATAAAATGACTTCATCTGTGAAATGTAGGGATGCACCGAAATGAAAATTCTTGGCCGAAACCGAAAACCGAAAAAAGGAAACCAAGGCCGAAAAACCGAAACCGAAACACCCAAAGATATTATTATGCCAATTATTAGTACAATTGCATTTATGGCTATCACTGTGTACTAACTTTACTAGGAGTGTGTGACGGATAAAAAAACTCAGTTCGGATCACATTACAGTTTTTGAGGCACAGATCAGATTATTTTTCGATCAGCAAAAAGGTGGGAAAAATCTAATAAACAATAAAGAAATTGCAAACATTTATAAAAAAGAACAAAGTTGTACATTAATAAGGTCTGAAATTAGCATTTTAACACAACTGAATGCTATTTTCACATATTATCTGTTCTGTTTTTAGACATATTGTGGCGTTTTCCCAGACAGGGATTAGACTAGTCCTAGACTAAAATAAATATAAGAGCTGTCCAAACTGAAAACATCTTGCACTGACATATCTTTAAATACATCAGTGCCTTTAGTTTGTCCTCAAAATGCACACAAGTAATGTTTTTAGTAAGGCATGTTTGTTTAAACTAATTATATTTCCTAATTAAACTAAGGTCTAGTTCTGGCTAAGCTAATCTCTGTCCAGGAAACCACCCCAAAGACTAAAATAGTGACTAAACATGACCCAATAACCTTGTGTTTAATCCAACTAGCTGTTACTTTAACTACTAAGTTACAAAAAAACTTGATTTATAAACGAGACATCGCAGACAATTCGGCGCAAATTACAAAATTGCCATTACACAGAGTTACTACAGAAGGCATGCGCGGGCATAGGAGAGAGAGAGCTCACGCACAAGCACATAGAGAACCAGTATGTGTGGGAAAACATTGCTAACCTTTCATGATAAACTCGAATCAGTCGTCTTCTCTGTCAGTAACATCTGACGTTTACGTAAAAATGCAAGTACACAGAGGAATCCGCATGGAAAACACATCCAACTTTTAATTCTTTCACTCAGTGTATGAGAGACGCTGTCTAGGGGCTTCACGCACAGAGAGAGAGAGAGCGCGCGTGCACAAGAGAGGCACAACAATAAATTAAGCCGTTTTAAATGAAAATAAAAATGTAAATGTTGCGACCATTGTTGATTTTGTGGCGCACACAAACAAACAAATGTGTGGATAACACTGCCAGGAGCCGAAGCCGCCATTACTCGAGATTAATGTAAACAGCGTGACGCGTCGCGTAGTCGACGTAATCGATGACGTTGACGCGTCGTTGCAGCACTTTTGAGCACGAAGGGGAGGGGTGGGAGACGACTGATCATCGTGAGTGAAACCCAAGCGCTAGCGCACAGATGAGAGGGGCGCGGTTGACATTCATTTTCGGTTTACATTTTCGGCTGGATATTTTATTTCGGCCCGAAACCGTTAATGCCATTTTCGGCCGAAATTTTCGGCAACCGAAATTTCGGTGCATCCCTAGTGAAATGGATTTTTGGTCATAGCGCCCACTCCTAGAGAAAAATATATATTTTCAGCCTATTCAGTTCGAAAATATAAAATCAAGAATTTCTAATTATACATTTATTTTGGGGATGCACAATCTTGATTTTTCATGGCCGGTTTTTATACCGGTTTTCTTAACAATCAAATTGCCCGATTCCGATCCGATTTCCGATTTTTTTTTTTTACTTATCAAGCAACAAACAAGATAGAACGAAAGTATACATAAACAGTATGTTTATTTGGTATTTAACAGGCTAAACTTGGTTTGGCTATTGAAAACAATAACTGTAACCATCTAAAATTAACAGCAGTACCTGTGCAGTAGGCTACGTTCAATACAAACATAAGTGGTTAAATGAGACCATGAGGGTTGAATGTCTTGCCTGTTTTGCATTATCAACAGACTTTTGATACTTATTGTGTTCTATCAGGTGATGAACTTAAATGTCTGATCAAGTTTGTTATGGCGAATGCAGGGCTCTCAGGTTTTATTTAAAAGTTTGGAGTGAGATAACATCTGTTAGGGGAGAGGCCCCTCTACCCCACCAAATGCTCAAGTTTTTGCTAGCAGTTCAATGTTACCTATTATTCATAACTGACCAGCACAAATATAAATTATAACAATTGGTAAGTCTGATAAAAGACTTAATTAAATAAATTGCTCTACATATTAAAAAATACAAATGTATCTAAATTAAAATGAAATCTGTATTATATACAGTAGGATTGCAGCACTTGCCATCAGCGTGTATTTTAAAGGGGACATATTATGAAAATCTGACTTTTTCCATGTTTAACTGCTATAATTGTGCCCCCAGTGCTTCTATCAACCTAGAAAATGTGAAAAAGATCAACCCAGTAACTTAGTTTTGGTAAACCATTTTCTGCAAACATGTGAAAAAATAGGTCATTGTAATTTGGCCCTTATTGTGATGTCAGAATAAGGTAATACCGCCCCCTTTATCTGCACTATCCAACCACAGCACAACCATTTAATACGGAGAGAAAGAGAGAGAGAGAAAAGAATTCACAGCACAATAGAGTTTCAATTGCAACAAACCACCATTATTGTGATCATTGGTTGCACTTCATCCGCTCATTTGCATTTTAAATGACACACCCAAAACGGCACACTTTTGCTCAGACCTAGATTAAGACTTAGTTTACATCTTAAAAAAATCTCATAATATATCCCCTTTAAGCTGTGTAAGATAGAGATAAGGTCACATGTTCAGTACTACATGCCATGGCAATAATAATGAAATACTAGAGATGAGCCGGATACTCGGCTGAAACGAGTATCCGGTACGGATAAAGCACTTCTGCAGAGTACGAGTATTATACCAGTGATTCCCAACCGGGGGTACGTGAAGAGTTTCCAGGGGGTACGCGAAAATATTTAAATTTTGCTTTGATCTCATTTACTTTTAATAAAAATGTCTTTCGTTTATCCAGTCATTGACCTACGATTGATTTTTGTGAGGAAAGCATTGTAAAAAGAACAACTTTGTAATTTTAATCTTATCATTAATATAATTAGCCGTCAAGAGTAAATGCGCTGCATGATCCAAAACGCAATAGCGATGTCCAACTCAAGAACGATCTGACTATTTTTAATGAACCTGAATAGTTTCTAAAGACACAAAGTTTATTAACTATAATTAATGTTTAAATAATGTTATAATATTCATTCCCGCTGCCGTTGCATTTTCAAATTATGCAAAAAAAAAGTTTGCATTGTTTTTGGCTAAAATATTTTGTCCCGTATGATGTCTTTTGTATTTATAGAGAATGCCTTAACACATTTTGTTTCTCTTTATATTTGAGCAGAATAATTTAACTTATTTGCACACTTTAATTATCAGTAACTTAAATTGAGATTTTTGTAAATTTAGGGCATTTACTAAAAAGGACGTGAGAGCTCAATTCCAAATAAGCGCTGGAGTTGAAAATTTGCGTGTGATTTACTGCAAAGGCGCAAATAAAATACACAGGCACAATAATGACATAAGCACATTTCTCTAATGACCACTGCAATCTACTAAGAGCAGCGCAAACTAGTACAGGGTCGCAAATAAGAGACCCGCAGGACATCGCAATGAAAATGCGGACTGCGGAGTGTGAAATTCCAGCTAAGTAAAAGTACACTATGAACCGGAGGACGAAAGATGAAGGGTAAAATAAGTTTTGAAATACCTGATTTTACTTCTCCTCGTGACTTCTCCTCCTTTTTTCTCCAGCAAATTAAACATAGCATGGCTTGGCAAACTATATATTTATTTTAAAGTATGTTCCTCTGGCAAAATGTAATACTCTCCTCGCATTAATGTTAACGTAGGAAAACTTCCACAAATGCATATGCAATAAGGTCGCAAAAATAACACCTTTTCAGAGCTAAATATCTATTGCGTGTCTTTAGTAAGTTCAGTCGTTATTTAACGTCAAAATGATGGTTTGCGCAAGCTGTTAGTAAATCTGGCCCTTAAAGGGGTCATATGATGAATTTTTTTAATTTGTAAAATAAATCTTTGGCGTTCCCAGAGTCCATATGTGAAGTTTTATCTCAAAACACCCTACAGATAATTAATTATAGCATGTCAAAATTGCCATTTTGTAGGCCTGAGCAAAATGTGCTGTTTTTGGGAGTGTTTTTTAAAATGCAAATGAGCTGATAAAATGCAAACACTGATCGCAATGGTAGTGGTTTGTTGAAATAAACATGCTTCATCAGTCAGTGCTTTTTACTTTAGTATTTAAAATTAATTAATTAATTAATTAAAATGACTAATTATTTGTCTTTAAAACACAACTTTGGTTTAGTTTCGATGAAGGGGTACTTGAGCCTTACTGATAGGGCTGTCGGGGTACTTAGGGCTAAAAAGGTTGGGAACCACTGTATTATACGAGTAATACGAGTTAATATCTGTGCTCGGATTAATTCAATTCAATTCAATTCAATTTTATTTATATAGCGCTTTTCACAAGTGTTAATTGTTGCAAAGCAGCTTTACATGAGAAGGTGTAGAGGAGAACACAGAAAATCAATAGATAATATAAGAAGTAGAGAAAGCGGTTAAACCGTACAAGCGAGCATATTAATAATGTAACGTATACAGTAAAGTGCTAAGTTAAGCCAAAGTTGGCTGACTCTCCCTGGGATTAAAAACCCTCTAGGAAAAAAACCCAATGGGAAAAAGTCCTAGAAGGACAAAAACCCTTGGGAGGAATTAATATATATTTATATATATATAGAAACGGTAGGGATAGGAGGCGGGTAAGCAAATTAAACTGGTTTAGCCGGTGGTCGTTGGTCGGGCATCGGCTGGTCATCACGTTGAAGGACAGCCAGTGGATCAGTGATGCAATGATCTTCACAGCAACCGGAACTGGGTCTGTTTGTCTCATGTTCCTCGTGGTCGAGGACGAGACAGGTTAGAGAAAAACAGAATTCTATTAGCGTAGGGGCCGTTCACATGCAATGCAAGTGTCAAACATTATAGTGGTTCAAGTCGGGTCGGTTCCAGACAGGCTAACTATTGCGGCAATAGTATATTACCCATATGAGGTATGTGAGTGCTTTGTTCTAGACAAACTAACTACTGCGGGAAATGTACATTTACTGGACATTTTATGTGAATGCTTTGTTAAAGAAGAATGTCTTAAGTTTAGATTTAAATTGATCGACTGTGTCTGATACTCGAACATTATTTGGTAAATCATTCCAGAGCTTAGGGGCTAAGTAGGAAAAGGATCTACCACCTTTAGACACTTTTGATATTCTAGGGATAATTAAGTGACCAGAATTTTGTGAGCGCAGTTTACGTGATGGATTGTATTCTGATAGTAGTTCTTTAATATACGAAGGCGCTAGGCCATTTAAGGCTTTGTAGGTGATTAGTAATATTTTAAATTGTATACGATATTTAACTGGTAGCCAGTGTAAAGATGCCAGAATTGGACTGATGTGGTCATACTTTTTAGATCGAGTAAGCACTCTTGCGGCGGCGTTTTGAACCAGCTGTAGCTTGTTTACCTGATTTGCATGGCATCCCCCGAGTAACGAGTTACAATAGTCTATTCTAGAGGTCATAAAAGCATGTATAAGCTTTTCTCCGTCTGATGCAGACAGCATATGGCGTATTTTTGAGATATTTCTAAGATGGAAGAATGCTGTGCGGCAGATGTTGGCGATATGACTATCAAAATATAGATTGCTGTCGAACATTACGCCTAAATTCTTAACCGTGGAAGATGGCACCACCGTGCAGCCATCTATGGGCAACTTGTAATCTGACATATTATGTTTGTAGCGATTCGGTTCAATAATAAGTATCTCTGTTTTATTGGAGTTTAGCATAAGAAAGTTTTGTGCCATCCAGTCCCTAATATCACTAATGCAGTCTGTTAGCTTAGAAAACTGGTGGGTTTCGCTAGGATGCGACGAGATGTAAAGCTGGGTATCATCCGCATAGCAGTGAAAACTTATGTTATGTTTCCTGATAATGTCTCCTAGAGGTAACATATATAACGAGAATAGGATAGGGCCTAGAACTGATCCCTGAGGTATGCCGTATTTAACGGGGGAGTGATATGAGAATTAATTAATTAAATGAGAATCTTCATTGGGTAGCTGATTGTGTCAGCGTTCTGTGATAGGCTAGTAGTAACAACGCCCCCCCCCACACACACACATACAGATGTATTGTATTGTGTTGCTGTGTCCCGCTCTGCTCATTCACACACAGAAAAGCTCTCTGTCTGTCTCTCTCCCTCAGTCACTCGGGTTCGCGGTTCTTTTCCATTAACGTTTAGGGTTTCTTTAGCTTTTTACTTCGGGTTGTAACGTTAATACGTACTAACCAGCAGAGTTCTGGTAAACGTTGGTTCGTTCAGACGTGAATGCGACGCGCATTGCGTCTCTGGCTGTCGAAAATTTTTTTTCTTTTTTAAACCTTCAGCTGTCTCTAACCACTGTGTCCCGCTCTGCACACTCACACACACAACAGCTCTCTGTCTCTCTCCCTCAGTCACTCGGGTTCGCGGTTCTTTTCCATTAACGTTAGGGTTTCTTCAGCTTTTTACTTCGGGTTGTAACGTTAATACCTACTAACCAGCAGAGTTCTGGTAAACGTGGGTTCGTTCAGACGTGAATGCGTCTCTCTCTCTCTCTCTCTCTCTCTCTCTCTCTCTCTCTCTCTCTCTCTCTCTCTCTCTCTCTCTCTCTCTCGTCAGTTTTTCTCGTCTCTCTGGTCAGCTGGCTCTAACCAGTTTTTTTTTACTTCACACACTGAGTGTCTGACACTTTTTTTGCTGTATTTCATAAAAAAAATAAAGGTAGTAAGTTAAAGTTATTGTTATAAATATTACAAATTAATTAAGCTACACACACTCTCGCTCTCTCTTCCTCTCTCTGCCAGTCATCCGAGTTTTTTTCGTTTTAACCATCAGCTGCCTCTAACCAGTTTTTTTTTACTTTATGCACTGAGTGTCTGACACTTTTTGCTTTTTGCTGTATTTCATAAAATATAAAGGTAGTAGTGGTATAAATAATATTACAAATTAAGCTACACACACAAACAAACACTCTCTCTCTCCCTCTTATGATCAGTGATACAGAAATATAACAATTTCTGATCAACCCATATATAAATTGCATGCTTAAAATAACATACTGGTTAAAGCCCTGCCCATTTCAAGACAAACCACGCCTACTTCCGGGTTAGGCCACACCCACTCCGAGTACAGATACAGATAATTCATATGGTTAACAGATACAGATAATGCTCTACTCGCTCATCCCTATGAAATACATCTCTGGTCCTTTCATTCATTTCAGGAAGCCTTTACGTTAGAGTCAGGTAAGCTAAAGCTTCTGGTTGCAAAGCAGTTGGAGAGTTTTTTTAATAAATCAAGCATAATTTAACACGTATTTGGCTATATTCATGAAACCTGCGTTATTTACAGCATTTATTGGATCTTGCTCTTCTAACTTTCACTCTGTGCGTGCCAGCGCCGCGCATCCACGTGATTGACATCAGAGGAGCGCGAGAAAAACTTGAGACAGCTAAACTGGACAGATAACTTCCCTGTGCCACTTCCATTTATTGTATATAACAGGAAAAGTTATCAGTCTCTTAGAAATATAAGGTGTGAGTGTGTAAACTGACTGAAATGCGTGTATCTCACAGTGAATTTGTGAGACTTGAGAGCCCTGCGAATGTACTGTTGTTTCTCCGCGATTAACTTGTCCTTTACAGACATTGCAGCTTGCAATCTTAATATCCTGCGCACAGATTTCGAAATGCTTTTACACAAAACACATGTTTGCGAATGATAAAAATGTAGTCTGTGCACGCAGGTGCACTTCCGGAAAAATCGTCTGAAAAAATACAAAAACAGCCAGTTGCCGATCACGCAAAAAACGGACGGTTCAGATCTCTGGCCGGTCAACCGGTGCATCCCTTATTTATTTTATATTGTTTGGACTATAAAATCATTGCTTCACCAAATCTGTTGTAGGACAGTTTGCTGTGATTGGATGTTACGCAGTTAGGCAGCAGTAAACATGACAGTCAGGCCCCCCCAACTGTTTGACTAAACAGATTGAACATTGTCAAATTTGAGTGTGAACCAAACGATCGTCCACAATGGGAAAAAATGAAGTTTTATGATGGCTGGCTTGACTGGCTGGCTAAGTATCCCAAAATGGAAACAAAAGCTAAATGCAAACTTTGTGTAAAATATTTTGATATCTTCAACATGGGTGAGGTGGCAATTGTAAGCCATATCAAGGGAAAAAGCACAGTCTCTTGTTCGGAGCATCCTCTTCTATACCAAGATTAACAACATTCATGTCCCAGACCAGTGTGACACCACGGCCTATGTTTATTATTTATTTGGATCCCCATTAGCTTCCACAAAGTGGTTGCTAATCTTCCTGGGGTCCACAGAATTGTGCAATACAAAAAATCATTCAAACAAATAAAATAAAAACAAAATACAATTATTACTCGAATCACGTCAGAACTATACCCAAACATATTAGTAGTAGCAGCACAAGCGAAAGTACATCTATACCTTTAAAAGCATTTTTTCACGTTTTCTTTTAAACACATGTGTGCAATTACTTTTACGTATTATTGTAGGAACAACATTCCAAGCAGCAGAGCCACAATAAAATACAGTCTTTTTCATCAAATTTGATTGTGGACATGGTAAAAACAGTTGAGCCTTGCCCACTTGACATGTTTTATAATTGTGTCTAAAACCAACATATAGAAGCTTTTCAAAGAAAAAAACATGGTGTGTGATACTTGGTTACCTTATAAAAATATACCAACAATCGTAAATGTAATTTATCCTTCACTAAGAGCCATGATAACTTTTTGTGCATATCAGCAAGATTGGGCTGAAATTGATAATGGAGCACCATTCTAGCTGCTCTATTCTGAACCATCTGAAGTTTTTTTAAGTGTTTCTCTGATGCGCTTGACCATATTATTGGGCAGTACTCAAGATGCGATAAAACTATTGACTGCACCACATTTTTTAAAACTAAAGACGAAATAAATGCAGAATATTTCCTGGCCACTATATGACCGGTATGTTTGGACCAGGACAATGTATTGTCAAGTTTCACACCCAACAAAGTAACATCTGTTACTTGTTCCAATGGCATCCCATCAATAAATAAATTCAAATCTGCAGCTTTAGGAATATTGTATTTTTGGCTAAAAATTATGCATTTTGATTTTTCTATATTTAAAATCAATTTGTTAATTCGAACCCACTTAGAAATTGTTTGAAGCTCATCACTCAAATTTTTCTGAAGTTCAGCTGATGAATGTGCTGTAGAAAACATTGTAGAATCATCTGCATACATAACTATGTTAGCAATATTAACAACATATGGTAAATCATTTATGAAAATAGAAAACAATAATGGACCTAATTAACTACCTTGTGGAACACCACTAAGTATTTTAGCGTCTGAAAAAGATCCATTATAAAATACTCTGTTTTCTATTAGAAAGATAACTTCCCATCCAATCCAGGGCTGTCAATGAAAACCATAACATTTTAGTTTAGCCATAAGAATATCATTGTCAATAACATCAAAGCTGCTGTAAAATCAATTAAAACAGCACCCACCAGTTTCTTATCAACTAGACATGCTAACCATTCATCTGTCATATGTATAAGAGCAGTACTTGTGGAGTGTCCTGGTCTATAGGCATGTTAAGTGTTGGTAAGTAATCCATTTGTACTAAAACATTGTAAAATTTCCTTGAAAGTAATCTTCTCTAAAAGCTTACTCAAAATTGGAAGTATGCTAATTGGTCTACAATTAGAACCTACAAAGTCAGTTTTTCCTTTTTAAGTAATGGAATATGTCAAGCAACAAAGCCATCAGTGCAAGAATAAATTATGAGAACCTGAGCTAGTCAGTATTGTTAAAATGGCTAGCAAACATTACAGCGCCCCAGTGTTACTAAATCAAAAAGATTATGGGAGCGTGCAATCAGATTATATTGTGCTTTGGTGTTTAGTCCACCAGTGTTCGTCCTTGGGCTCTAGAAAGGCGCTTGTGTAGCGGCAGATGCAAACACCTCACGTCTTACATAATTCACACATACACATACGAAGCATGTCCACCTTAAGAGGACGCTTCACATAAGTTAGAGTATTCAGTACGTCCACCTTAAGAGGGCGGTTCCCAATAAGTTGAAGTAATGTTGTGCCTTTTTCATGTTGCTAGAGTTTGGCTAAATAAAGAAGCATCGTGTTTACACATGTACAGCTCTGTCTCCGTGTTTATGTGATAGCTGAAGAGCTACATTGGTGACCCCGACGCAGAACAAATAATTTGCGATGTCGACGAACGCCGTATCTCTAAAGCTGCCGGAGTTTTGGGAGCAACAAGCGACCGTGTGGTTCGCCCAAGCCGAGGCGCAGTTTGCCTTACGGGAAATAACCGCGGATGACACAAAATACTATTATGTTGTTGCAGCTCTCAGCAGTGTTACGGCTGCACGAGCAATCAGCATCCTGGAACACCCTCCAGCCAGGGATAAATATGCCGCGCTGAAGACGTATTTGCTAAAGACTTTTAGTTTATCAGAGACGGACAGAGCACGTCGCCTCCTCTCGCTGCCAGGCCTCGGAGATTCCCGGCCGTCCGAGTTGATGGATCACATGCTAGCGCTGCTGGGTGAGCACAAACCGTGTTTCCTGTTTAAAGAGTTGTTCTTACAACAGTTACCTCAGACTGTTCGTACCTCTCTCGCAAACAGTTCGGTGACGGATTACAGAGAACTGGCGCAACTGGCAGATGAATATCACGCAGCGTCACACAAATGTACGGCTCCTGACTCGGCAGCTGCGTCTTTATATCCCGTGATGAGGTCTGCAGCACGGCACTCTGATGACAAGCCAGGCCCCGCGGCCCGTCCGTCAGCTGATAATGGATTATGTTTTTTTCACGCCCGTTTCGGAGCAAAGGCTAAAAAGTGTCGCCCGCCTTGCACTTTCACTTTGAACCGTCAAACGCCGACAGTCAGCAGCATAGTAGCTCAGGAAAATGCTTACCTCCTGTTCATCACAGACTCATTATCTGGCCGTCATTTCCTCTGCGATACTGGAGCACAGGTTAGTGTCATTCCTGCATCACCAGTGGACAGACGTTTAGGCGAAACTGGCGCACCGCTCGAAGCAGCCAACCAAGGCAAAATCAAAACATACGGAAAACGGTTAATACCACTGTGCTTTAACGGACAACGTTTCACATGGGAGTTTGTTTTGGCGGATGTGAGTAGGCCCCTTTTGGGCGCGGACTTTCTGTGCACTAATGGACTGTTAGTGGATGTAAAAAATGGCTGTTTAGTCACGGCTGAAGGGTTTAACGTTTTTCCCTGCGCACGAAGCACCTTTTCTACAACCACACTGTCTACCACTTTGACAGGTGAGTGTGAGTTTGCCCGCCTGCTGGGAGAATTTCCTATTCTAACCAAACCTAATTTCTCATCAGCCTCAGCCAGCCATGGGGTCGTGCATCATATCTCTACATTTGGACCACCAGTACATGCCCGGGCTCGTCGATTGCATCCAGAGAAGTTGGCAGTAGCTCAAGCAGAATTTGCTAACATGGAACAACTGGGCATAGTGCAACGTTCCAACAGCCCATGGGCTTCGCCCCTCCACATAGTCCCCAAAGCAGATGGTGGCTACCGCCCTTGTGGGGATTATCGTCGACTTAATGACGTTACCACGCCGGACCGATACCCAATTCCACACATTCAGGATTTTTCGGCCCGTCTGGCAGGAAAAACTGTGTTCTCTAAAGTGGATCTTATTCGGGGATACCATCAGGTGCCAGTTTTCCATGAGGACATTCCTAAAACTGCAGTAATAACGCCATTTGGACTATTTGAATTTTTGCGGATGCCCTTTGGCCTCAAAAATGCAGCACAAACCTTCCAACGTATGATGGACTCAATCTTACGTGACCTGGACTTCTTATTCGTCTACTTGGATGACATTTTAGTTGCCAGCGCCTCCAGACTAGAGCACCTGGTTCATCTGCGAACGCTGTTCAATCGTCTCAGCCAACACGGCCTAATAATTAACCCTGCAAAGTGTCAATTCGGCCTGGCTGCCATTGATTTTCTCGGTCATCGCATAACAAGCGTTGGGGCGGTACCCCTACCAGACAAAGTCAGCGCAATCGCAGAGTTCCCCGTTCCTCAAACTACCAAAGCACTGCAAGAGTTTTTGGGAATGACGAATTTTTATCATCGTTTCATTCCGCGGGCAGCAGCCCTCATGCATCCTTTGTATAAGGCTCTCAAAGGGCACGGCAAGAACAAACCGATTTCCTGGTCAGAGGAGATGTCTCAGTCATTTAAGGAAGCTAAACAAGCTTTAGCACATGCAACCATGCTCTCACATCCAATTCCAGGCGCCCCAATTGCCATCACTACCGACGCCTCAGATTGTGCAGTAGGTGCAGTACATGAACAGTTTGTGGACGGTGTTTGGAAACCCCTTGCATTTTTCAGTCGGCAGCTGCGACCTAATGAACAGAAATACAGCGCATTTGACAGAGAGTTGCTCGCCTTATACCTAGCAGTCAGACACTTTCGTTTCTTCTTGGAGGGTCGTGTTTTCACGGCGTTTGTGGACCACAAACCCTTGGTGCATGCAATGTCCAAAGTTTCCGAGCCCTGGTCGACTCGTCAACAACGTCATTTGGCTTTCATATCTGAGTTCACAACAGACATCAAGCACATAGAAGGAAAAAGCAATGTCCTGGCAGATTGCCTTTCTAGAGTCAAAGTACTGGCCGTGCACTTAGGTATGGACTATGTCCGTTTAGCTGCTGATCAACAGTCTGATCCTGAGGTACAAGCATACAGGACAGCTGATTCCAGCTTGAAAATAGCAGATGTCTGCTTCCCAGAGACGGGTGTGACGCTAATGTGTGATGTCTCCAGCGGCCACCCTCGCCCAGTGGTGCCCACATCATGGAGGAGAGCTGTTTTCGACAAAGTCCACAGTTTGTCTCACCCAGGACGGAAAGCTTCACAAAAACTGGTCTCAGCAAAGTTCGTGTGGCGCGGTTTGAAAAAAGATGTTAGAAACTGGGTCTCCGCTTGTGTGTCATGTCAACGGGCTAAAGTGCAAAGACACGTCAAAGCACCATTGGAGATTTTTGAGGTGCCAGAGCGTCGTTTCGACCATGTTAACATCGACTTGGTCGGTCCCTTGCCACCCTCCCGAGGGTTTACTCACCTTCTGACAATGGTGGACCGGACCACCAGGTGGCCGGAGGCAGTGCCATTAACTGCAACAACAACGGTCGAGGTTGCACGGGCTTTCATTGACACTTGGGTTGCACGTTTTGGTACACCTGCACATATAACTTCAGACCGCGGCTCTCAGTTTACGTCAGAATTATGGTCGGAGGTTGCTCGAATTCTGGGAGTGCAGCTTCACCACACTACATCTTTCCACCCACAGGCTAATGGCCTTTGCGAGCGTTTTCACCGCTCTCTCAAAACAGCTCTGAGGGCCAGTTTGACAGATGACAGATGGATCGAGCGACTGCCCTGGGTACTGTTAGGTCTGCGCACAGCTCCTAAGGAAGATCTTCAAACCTCTTCAGCTGAGTTAGTGTATGGCCAGCCTTTACGCGTCCCAGGTGATTTCATCCCAGACAGCAATAGGCCCTGGAATCCAGCTACTGACCATTCTACTCTTATAGACAGAATCAATGCTTTCAAGCCTGTGCCTACCTCTCGGCATGGCATAGCACCTGCATGGATACCTGGAGACCTCGCTACGGCTGAATTCGTTTTCATACGCCATGATGCTCATCAACCCTCTCTGCGGCCCCCTTACGATGGTCCATTTCGGGTGCTCGAACCCGGAAGTAAAACTTTTCTACTTGACATCGGAGGACGTCATGAAAGAGTTACAGTCGACCGACTCAAACCAGCTCACGGAGAGCTGGGCCAACCGATAGTTCCAGCGCAGGCTCCTAAGAGGGGTCGTCCAGCCACTACCAAAGCCGTAGTCCGAGAGAAGTCAACTCAAGCTGCCCATGCGGTGCCACCGGCCGCGGAACCACATTACTTTACACGTTTAGGGAGACAAGTTCGCGCTCCCAGCAAGCTGGCGTTGCCGGTGATGGTGAATTCTGGGAGGGCCTGTGTAGCGGCAGATGCAAACACCTCACGTCTTACATAATTCACACATACACATACGAAGCATGTCCACCTTAAGAGGACGCTTCACATAAGTTAGAGTATTCAGTACGTCCACCTTAAGAGGGCGGTTCCCAATAAGTTGAAGTAATGTTGTGCCTTTTTCATGTTGCTAGAGTTTGGCTAAATAAAGAAGCATCGTGTTTACACATGTACAGCTCTGTCTCCGTGTTTATGTGATAGCTGAAGAGCTACACTATATAAATAAAACATTTATTATTATTATATTATATAGTAATTGTTTAGATGCGTATTTCTATAAAACAAATCTATTGCTACCATAGTGATCATCTATGTCATAATCCTGTACTTTTAGCTGAGCAGAATTGTAAACATTTATATGAATCCACGCAATATATTCATATCCCTATTGACATGTGTTCGGTGAATTTTAGTCTTCATCCCTGATGGATCACTTTGCACTAATAATTAATTAAAGAAACAAAATTGTCTTTAGTACCCTGCTAAAATGACAATAGAAACCATCACAAAAATTCCATCACAATAATTAATGTTCATTGTGAACCATTAGCTTTTTCTGTTAAAACCCTTACAAAATTCCTTTTTTGTAGTGTGCTTTGAACATTATTCTAATGTGATGGATATTGGTTCCTATCTGCCACCCACTAATAGAATTACATTCCAATTAAATTTCAATAAAATGTGCATTGAACATGTCTTGATTTGGTGGTAATTAATTTGTATGAGGTATACCTATAGCAATCAACTGATTATTTGGCAAAATATTAGTGTATACATGTGAACAGTTTGATTTTTAATTGCTCCCTGGGCGCAAGGATAGCTGCCCACTACTCTGTGTGTGTGTGTGTGTGTGTTTGTTCATGACTTGCAGTGCGTGTGTTCATTACTTACTGGGATGGGTTAAATGCAGAGGTCATATTTCGAATATGCCTTGCAAACTTGACAAGCTTGTCACTTTCACTTATTTCACTTTCATGTACTTCATATAGCAGCAATTATACCAGAGATCTATGATGAAACTCGCATCAAAACTGAGAACAAACTGACAAATGCACAATAACCCCAAAACACCCTGAACTTGGCATTTCGATTTTCATGGCAACCAGAAGTCACTTTGTGACAGCAGATTATTTTGGATTGTAGAATGGAAAGCTCTGGGTTACAAACATAAACCAGTTTTTAATCTGTCCCGTGAGAAGATAGATACAGTATATACTAAAATATTTACTGAAATGTAAGGGGTGTACTCACTTTTGTGACATACTGTGTGTACACTAGGGGTGGGACAAAAAAATCTTTAGATATTTAGATATAACATGAAAATTAGGGATGTCCCGATCCGATCACGTGATCGGAAATTGGCCCTGATCACGTGGTTTCATACTCGATTCGGAATCAGACGTTACCTTCCGATCAGGACTCGGATACATATGCTTTGTTTAAATTGGGCCAGGACCGTCTTGCTCTGCTCCGCGCCAGTGTACGCGCTGCGCTGGTGCGTGTGAACTGACTCGAATAATGCCGTGTTTTCATTCATAGGCTTCTGCACACTGAACTCACAAAAAA
Source organism: Misgurnus anguillicaudatus (assembly GCF_027580225.2). Classification (NCBI taxonomy): domain Eukaryota; kingdom Metazoa; phylum Chordata; class Actinopteri; order Cypriniformes; family Cobitidae; genus Misgurnus; species Misgurnus anguillicaudatus. Next base: position 27,277,092 of record NC_073339.2, read on the forward strand.
TATATTGATATATTAAATTGAAGTAACGTTTCGGGCGACTCTCTCTATGCGCTCGCAGCTGCACAACATGCACTTGCTCAATTAAGATGACTTGGGACTGTGGGGGGGGGCAAACATGAGGTTGAATTATGACTATAAATTGTATGGTATCTCAATTCATTTTAATTCAAATTAAAGTATTGTGGCAATTGTATGTTATACATCATTGTGATTAACACACCTATAATACTTAAAAGTATTTTAAGGTTTGGATGATAGAGATTTTATGTGCCACCCCAGAGTAACTGCTGCAGAGTAACACCCCTGCCTGGCAACCCCTATGAAAACTCCCTTGCTCCGCCACTGATTAGCGAAACACAAAAAATAAATTGCATTACAAATCTTTACCCGGACAAGTGACTTTTGTGCATGGACAAGTGAAACATAAATTTACTTGTCCAAAGGACAAGTTCCTCAAAAAGTTAATGTCAAGCCCTTATGTGTGTGTGTGTGTGTGTATGTATGTATGTGCACACCTGTCTTAACTCTGTTGACTCTTTTATTTTCCATTTAGGCCTCTCCTAAGCCCTCAAGTTCTAAGGGGTCACCTTTGTCCCGTAAGTCCAGCTGCTCTCCCAAACATAAAGCTACAGGGAAGAGTGGGACCTCAAGCAAGAAAGAGAAGTCCTCAACTTTCTCAGTCATTTCTTGTCCAGTGTCTGACCAGCCCAGGGCAGAAAAGACAGACGGCAGGTTTGAAAATATTTCTGTTTATCTTAACATATAGGTTTTCTATAATTTCTATAATATTCTAAAATGGCAGCATGTGCACAGAGTGAGGCTCAGCATTTCCAGTTTTTGCAATTTATTTGTTATTAACTGGTTCTTTTCAGCTTAGTTGTTTATCACAGCTTTGCAATAATCTTATATAGCAGTCACACACTACTGATTAACAAACTTTGTTGCAAAAAATTGGATACAACCTCCATCCTACTAATTCCTGAAATATTTTCAGGAATTCTACAGACTTGAAGTGCTTGTTGCTATAAACTTAATCTGCATTTCCCAGCTCTGCTGAGGATCTTCTTTTTAATGTATGGTTTCTGGCAAGACAGACAGACACACTCAGGGCCGCATTAACACTGTAAGGGGCCCCTGGGCTTTATCATTTTGTGTGGCCCTTTATCCACCAGAATTGCAGCCTACATTCACACAATCTTTATAATCACTAAGTGCAAGTTGTCAGGCTTTTATTTTGCTGGAATAAATGGAATTACAAAATATTAAAACCATATCAGAATGCCCGCAATATACACAAATATCACTGCATAACATGCACATAGTCCTAGGTGACCCGAATAGTCTAAGATTCGATGCTTTGACAGGAGAAGCCTGATTCGACTACTGCACAGTCAATTGTCGCAGATGTGTTATAAAATTGAGGATCATTTAATTTTGGCTGTATAAGAGTACACAGTATCTGATTTCACATTTAACAGCTTTCTCCCAATATAAATAATATACATCCTATTATAATAATACTAAGTAAATAATATAGTAGCTTTTAATAAATATTTTTAAAGTCTGTTAATAGCCTAAATCCCGTGACAGGGCTAGACGTCCATATCCAGAAACCATTGCAAAGTCTCTTTGTTTCTGCAATTAAAAAGACAAAACAGGTAATTCTATACTTTCGTTATTTTAAAATAAATTTTAATATTTCCTTGTTTTTATTTAGTTTATAGATTATTTAGTGTTATCTGATTAAACTATTTGTGGGTTTTATTCCCCTGCACATTTAGGCATTTTGCACCCATGTTCTGCACCTATTGATTCTGACTTTATTTTGTTTTTATGTTTTATTAATTATAAAGGCAAATTCTGATCTAATTTAAGTTCTGTAAGTTTTGGATTGCTTTTCGTTGTGTCGATGTTGCGCGGTTGCATGCTGTCACATTCAACTTAGCCGAACGTGCTAGGTGCTCTGCGTGATCATATTTAGGCATTCATCAAACGTAACATCAAAAAATGATTTTTTCGACAAGTATAAGTTTTAAAATGTATTTAAAAAGGTTGCTTAACTTGTCAAAAGTTGAGCTACAAAACAGGTAAGCCGTTTTTGTGAATACAGAGATGATCAAAGTGAAAGTAAGCAATCAGATATTTCTGTGCAAAATAATAAAGCATATATAGTGTCTATAAAATCCTTAATTTCAGTGTTTTTTGGTTATAAATGAACCGTTAAAGTAATTGTATATAAAGCTTGTTTTTTATAATTTACAGTAACAAACTATATGTAATTTCTCGTCTTTTATTTCCTTGCCACGCTAAATCTCAAAATGAAACGATCGCTGAACTTAGCAGTGGCTTCCGAGGCAGAATCTAATTTGTTATTTATTAGATTTAGTTATCAAAAATGTTTTGTGTAATATCTTTGTGTGCTGTTCTGTACATCTTGGCTTTAAAATGTTACGAGGAATCATTTAATGAATGTTTATATACACGTTGTCTTTCATATTAAGATAAAAACGCGTCCTCAGTTTAGTCTTTGTTCATCACTTGAAAGGCACTTTTGGTCACTTTATCAGAAAGCTGTCTGTGTTGCCTTCAGAAATGCAATAATGGATATTTCAGACAGAAATTTTAAAAAGCTCACTAATGATTGCAGGGTAGACTATAGTAAGTGAGAGATTTTCTGCGCAGGAACTGCATTCACGCACGGACATTCAAAGCAAAGCGATTAAGCATAATTTTAAAGGGAGTATCAACTTTTTATAAAATGCGGCAGTTATTTTTTTCCGGCAACTCTGGGCCCTTCCCAGCCCGAGGCCCTGGGCTTAAGCCCAGGTAAGCCCATGCATTAATGCGGCCCTGGACACACTTGGGGTCTGGATTACTTGTGAATGTATTTGGACTGCAGCATTATTATTTTCACTGAAAATGAGCACCATTTCAACCAGAGCAATTTAGCTAAATCCAGCTCTTCTGATTTCACAGAGCTGACAGAACGGGTGTGATGAATGCAAAGGTGGGGTAGTTTACAAACCAAACTTGGGGCACTGATGCTTTTATTACCTTGAGATCTGATAGCATACAGTCCAAGGTCAGAACAAGAGCACTGAGGGAATATAACATCAGAAGCACTGTGATGTCTGGCTTCACTTTAATAAAGTAGATAATAGTGATGTGCAAGACTAGTCAACTAAACTAAACAGTGCAGCTTTCGACAACATATAAAATACACAGGCGAACAATGTGATCAATCAAATTACTGTCATTTGCTAAATGGATTTTTAAAATAACACATTAAAATAAAAAGTATATTTTTAAAAGTGTATCTGGAACAGGAGCAAAATCATTTTATTTGACTGTAGATCATGTCAGTGGCACAGTGCTTAGAAATGATGACTCGGAAGATGAGCAAGGTTTGGGAGTAATTTAAAGAACACAAAGTTGAACGTAGGGCACTACAATATGTTTTTAGTTTTTCCTAAAAAACAAATTCTTCTAATATTTGTAAGGGTTCCCTTGTGTCCTAGAAAATGAAAAAAATTTCTTATGGAAGTAAAAATAATGACTGTAGTCTTGAGAGCTATTCAACATACTTTTTTGTTTCAAAGTAAAAAATATCCATTGCATTAACAGTGCTTGCATTTTTGCCACCATGCCAAAGACGTTCCCGCCACGCCTACAGCTGTGACTAGAAGGGATACAGCAAACACAATCTTGCCATAATGAGCACTGTTTTATCATAATTATTTACCCAAACCTAACCCTAAACCGAGTTGTATCTCATCTAGTTAGGACCTTTGTTTTCATCCTAATTCTACATCCAAATCTAATCCTAAACTTTTTGGCCATTGCTGTATCTCTTCTAGACAAAACCCGCGTCTGCAGCTCACAAAATAAAGCTACCGAAATGTCTTAAATGGAGAAATAATTTCTTCCTTAATTCGCGTTGTTCACTCATTTATAACAGGGTTCCCGCGGGGTCTTAAAAAGTCTTAAAAAGTCTACAATTCAGAATGTTAAATTTAAGGCCTTAAAAAGTCTTAAAAACACCCAGATTTTTATCCCAGGTCTTAAATTTAATTTACCCAAGTCTTAAATTTCTTACCTCTTTTAATTCCCAAAAAGCGTTGTCCGCAGAATATAAAATAGTAATTTAAAACGCTGAAGAACTAACTTAATCAGTGGCGGAGGCAGAAAGTGTATGATGGTGGGTCTCTAAAAAGAAACGTTCCGCCCTTTGTCATAATCCACGCAAATCGTGCCATAAGCTATATTTGAGGTGTTGTGATCTGACTGTTTACTGTGGGTTTGGCGAGAAACAATCCTTAAACTTAGTTCTGTATAAGCAAAAATCTTTTTCGGGGTAATTTATAAGCCCGTGGCTTACCTGAGCATTTGCCAGGTTCTGAAACATAGAGGACACAGAAGCGAACAAAAATCAATGCTGCTTTATTGAAAATCAACTTAAACAGTCTGGTCGTCGAGTCACGAGCCACCAACAGCGTGTCAACTTTAGTGTTACACAGTTTTATATTTTAGACTTTAATATTGCTCTCTGCTGCAATGCACTTGAACCTAACACGCTTTCCCTTCAGCTCTCCACAAACATCAGCGATTGACAGACGGAAAGCAAGAAAGTACCGTAATAAACCATATATTTCAAAAAAGTGCAATTGTCTTTTAGGAACAATTCAAACGTTTTGATTGCGCAAATGCTTCAGGAGTTACGGTTAAATGAACAGCGGTAGATCAGAGCCCTTTCGCATAGGCAGGCTGCTGCATACGGCATCCCCTGGTTTATTTAAGTTAACTGAACATTACATTCGCAAGTCATAAGCATATTACAACAATTAACGATTAACTAAGAATAATAATCAATATTTTAAAGTTAATTTCAAAGTTAATATTCTGAAATAAGACCATTTCTGAAATAAGAAATGCGACCCTTCGGAGGCTACAGCCTTCGGATTGAGAAACGGTCTTAGTGGATAACGTTAGCAGCACATATCAAACAGCCTTTTAATGGTAAATTTCATTTTCTTAATGCAGATTCATCCGTTATTGTGTAATTAGAGAGGCTATTAAACCTGAAAAAAGAAAGAAACCTGAAAAAAGAAGAAAATTTAATTTTCTTAATGCAGATTCATCCGTTATTGTGTAATTAGAGATGCTATTAAACCTGATGGCAATATAGTGCATATTTATGCATAAAACGTATGGGTGGAGTGTTTTTTTGGCTCTGTGATTCTGTATTCAATTAAATGCAATACATTAATTTATTAAAAACTTGTATTAATAAAATGCATATATTAATGCTTTTAGGGATTAATAATAATTGAAAGTGATCTTTTGTTCTTTGTATATTTATAAACAGGCACAAGATATATACACAGCACACAGTCAGTTGTACATTAAACATTATGGGGTGGTTTCCCGGGCAGGGATTAGCTTAAACCAGGACTAGGTCTTAGTGTAATTATGACATAACTAGTTTGAATAAACATGCCTTACTAAAACCATTACTTGTGTGCATTTTGATGTATTTTAAGATATGCCAGTGCAAATTGTTTTCAAGTTTGGAAAGCTCTTATCCCTGTCTGGGAAACCTCCCCTATAAGCTTACGTACTACAGAGTGTGATGCATTTTAAAGCTTTAAAGTTGTATGAGGCAGTGTAAAACTAGGCACAAACCAGCAGCTGACCATACTAACTGATCTAATATTAGTGAATTTTATTTGTCAAAAAACATTGTTGATAGAATTTTATAAAAATACTACTTACACATTTTAGTGTGATGTATAAATATTGTAAATCAATGCATTTCTTGACTATTAATTAAGAAAAATCACAGCTCTTTGCCTCTAACTCAATGTATTTCAATGGCTCACTAGCCATTTTTGGGCTTCCATTGTCAGAAGTCTCTTCCTAAAGGGCTATGGGTAAAATTTGTCGGCGCCAACACTCGCGGTCTAATAGAGTTAAGCATAATGTATTTCCATGTATTTTGATTATCTGTTTTAAAACTGCATTCATTTTATATTTTTCTATAACTGAATCAATAAAAATAGAAAGTTTTAAGAATTTCTGAGATCATTTGAATGCTTCTAGTAATGTGTCGTGTTGGTCTTAAATTTTACTCATAATGGTCTTAAAAGGTCTTAAAAAGGTCTTAAATTTAACTTGCTGAAACCTGCAAGAACCCTGTTATAAAGAAATCTGCTAAAATATCATAATTTCCTAGAGGGGTTTAATTTCATGTGCAAATAGCTTTAAATCAACAGAACATAATTACGTCTCTGTATGATGATTTTTTTTTTAAATAAATAAGCTTACACAAAATGTTTCACTTAAATATAGCAGATTAACAAACGATTTAAAAAGATGCCTAGCCTATATAAGTTTCTGTTCTTTTTTGTGACGCGCTCCATTACCAAAGCAACAATAATCACATCATGTTTTTTAATGATTTCAAATAAGCAAAATGTTTTTTCTTATTGCAAGTGTAGACAAATAAAAGCACACCATTAACAGTTATTGATGTTCTTTTACTTTTATCTGTATGACCATTAATTTAGGGCAATTTAAGGTGCATGGTCATCATGCAGGGTGGCAAGAAAAAGATATTAAACTTTTTATTTAACATATAACAGACATTAAACTTTTTATTTAACATATAACAGGCATTAAACTTTTTATTAAACATAACAGTTAACATATTACTTGAGTTTTTTACACATTCTTTTGGTATTGCACGCGTTATTTGTTGACGCGCCCTTCACCGTCATCCAACATGTATCCCAGACATTAGATTTGTATGACTTCATGCCGCGCTGCAAAAACCGACAGGCAGGTGACATCAAAGAACAAGAGAGAATCGAGAAGTCATAAAGACTCCTATCGAATCACTCTTGCGCTACTGCGATGTCATCCGCCTTTTCTATGTTTTTCGTCATATGCTTCACATGCTTGTTGTTGATGCGTAGAGCGACTGCCTTCGGAACGTAAAGTCAAGTTAAACGGTGTAAAACTTTATCACTGTAGAATTCTGAGGCGTCAATCAATTAAAACAACATATATACACAAACTGACACTGCAAAGTGACCTGAAAGACTTATTATTTGAATAGATTGGAATGTATGATGGACATACTCCTCGCTTGTAAGTCACATTGGTCTAACGTTGCTAGCCTACTGCTGTAAATACGTAAATGTAAATATGGTAAAACTGCAAAATATTGCATGAAATGCTATTATAAGAACACACTGCTACCAAGTGTGCCGCACAAGCCCTGAAAAGTGAAGCCAAAACGTCTCTATCGCCCTCCAGTGACTGATCCCAGTATAGGTCATAAACCCCGCCTCCCCATGTTATTCAATAGGACTTGAGACCATTACAATTTTTAATTACACTTCAATTATCTTTTTTTCGAAGCTGTTTGATGTAAATTCAAATGTTTGTTTTTAAAATATGTTTGTTTTTAGTTAGTTAGTTATTTAATGATATAAAAACGGTGGTGTCATGTCATGATTAACAGCTGTGATATCGTGTGATATGCACATTCTGCGAGAGCGAGGGCGGGGTCTTGATTTGGCGGCTTTACTTCCTGCTCACTTCTGCGGAGTGCTGGTCCCGTAATCGCTACTGTGCAGACTCAAGACCCAAGATGTCAGCGCTTCACTTTTTGCCAGTGGAAGAGAGTGAACAGACGTCGTCCATCTTTTTTTACAGTCTATAACTGCTACTAATAAGAAAGTTTATCATTTACAGTAACATTTAAGCAATTTTAGACTATTTTTTTGAGTGACAAAGTTAAACCTTTTTTGGTGCGCATACGTGCACAAACTCAAAAGCCCATGCACTAAAACATGCGTTTCAAAAATCACGCAAAAGCATAATTTCTTTGGGCTTGACAGGAGATATACGCACACATTATCTTGCAATACAACAGTCTCAGTATTCTCATAAAAACAGTCATTTATTATAAGTGAGCAGTTTGATCTCACGCAATACGTCATCACGTCAAGAGGTCACGGATGATGTGTGGGAAACTACGCACCTGTGTTTACAAGTGTGGAGAAAGAGGACCGTTCCGACGTTGTATGTCGAATGATACTAATTAATGTCTTTGTGTCAGTTTATTGTTTAAAATGGTGTGCAAATGTGCATTTCATATATGTAACACGTGACCTTTCTACATCACTACGCAATTATGTGAGGTTGCGCTGGTGCATCACAGGACCAGAGATAGACGAGAAGTTGTGGTTTAAAAGTGCATATTTTTATTTTTATTGTCAGAAATGACAATCTTTTCACTAGATAAGACCCATATGCCTTGCTTGAGATCGTTTAGAGTCCTTTGAAACTCCGTTGAAAAAAACTGTCAAGTGTTAAGTGTTGGTGTCCATTACAGACCTGCAAACTTGCGCTTTTCGGCGACAATCGCCGTTTTCTTGGTCAATTGGGTCATTCACGTGAATCGCGTAGAACCGGAGAGTTTTTTTTTTAGGTGGTGGGGGGGGTCGGGAGGCTGCCCTTTATCTGAATGCCATGCGGGCTAGAATTGCCAAACATGATTGGATAATTCTTATAATTGACACTTCTCTGGGCCAATCGGAATCTTGGCATTTGCTTTTCTCTGGGCCAATCGGAATCTTAGCACTTCCTTCAGAATCTTGAAGACAGCGCGCGAGCGCGGTCCTTTGGATGAGAGACACACCTGGCTACCACGCGAGTCTGATGGACACTTTTAACGTGAAGGAACCATCTTATTCAAGGTAAGTCAACTTTTTTGGACCAAAAACAACAACTATTTGTTTGCTTGATTAAAATTAGCATTAGCTACCGCTTATGTTGTATTTTTAGGAGTAATGCACAAACGTAGACCTTGCATAAAGTTTGCTTATGCTTCGAGCAAAATGACTAATGTTAGCTAACTTAGCAGGACGATTGTTAGCTAGGCTTATTGTTACCCGGGTGCTCTGCCCTGAGTTCCGAGATATACGGCTACTACTCGAATTCTGAGCTAACGTTACCCTAAATAACTTCATTACGGTGGCTTGCGTGCGCGCTTGCGCAGGCCAGGCAGTCATTCGTGATGTGGGTAAATGTTTACACAGTAGCTGATGCCAGAGTAATGTTAAAGGAAAACCCACCGTTTTTCAATATTTTACTATGTTCTTACCTCAACTTAAACTAATTAATAAATACTAGGGCCGGGACTCGATTAAAAAAATTAATCTAATTAATTAGAGGATTTGTAATTAATTAATCTAAATTAATCGCATTTTAATCACATATAAATATTTGACCCGAGAACATTAAGAAGTAATTTTTTTACACTCTTAGTATACACTCTTAGAAAGGATGGATATGTTAATTGTTTACACATCATTGTGCGGTAAGCTTTTAACACATTATGGTTAATTTTAACACATTATGTGTCATTTTGTGTTGATTTTGTGTTCAAGTATAACACATGTTGTGTTAAAAGTAACACAAAATGTGTTGTTTCAACAATAACACAGAGATTCCAGGATAACTTAGTTAGTGTGTTGTCCCAGAATCAACACTAATGTGTTGTTTTTAACACATTCGTTCTAAGAGTGTACCATGAATAATAACTGAATACATAAGCTTAAGCAACAATATATTGTTTATTTTTGTTCAACCAAGTCGTTGTACCCGGAGTCGGGCTAATGTCCACGCTAGCTGCTGTATGTTTTGCATTGAGATTATACTTGAGGCTCGATGTGCTGCGGTGATATGTGAATTCCTTGTTGCATAGCTTACACACAACCATGCTCTTATCGACGCTTACCAGTGATGCGCGGGTCAAAACAACCAGAACCCGACCGAGGTTTTCATTTAACCCGCCCGCAACTCGGACCGTAAAGAAAAAATATATATATTATACCCGACCCGCTTCCTGGCCCGCATTTCTTAAAGTAGTCATTTTTTTAATAATTGCAGGGTTCGGGATTCTCGGGTTTTGACTGTCTGTGTTCCGGTACCTATTTGCGCGGATCCCCCACCTCACGTATAAAAACAACAAAACATATACTATATAGCCTATATTAAAATATATAAAAATATGTTATGCACATTTTAAACTTCCACATTATAGTTTTCTTAAGTGGGATTCGGATGTGAAAAGCGCTGCATAATGTACGCGCCTTTAGTCTTACCATTGAAACTTAACTAAATCAAAAAATAAGAGGTGATATATAGCTTTAGCCTACATAAATGCTTATTGCTTTAATGTTGCGAGTTCCTCTTCAGATTTCCTTGCTGTTATGTTTATAATAGTTCATTGTTCAGAGTTCATATTGATGATCTTATAGTCCATTTAAAAATGTTCTTACAAACTGACTCTATTCGTCAGAAAAACACCATTTAACTTTTTCCTTTACCTGCCGTCGCTGTTCTCTGTGCTTGTCCTCCGTCAAAGTAGCCTATTAAAATTAATATGAAGTTGATTTTTAAAAGTCTTAAGAACACCGCAAATCAAACGTGCTGCTACATTATGCTCTAAATGCGCGTGTAAATTTAATTTCTGGGCACTGCCAGGCTGATTTTTTGAAAAGTAAGTGATTTACTCACTGCATGTTTTGGCATTCGGAAGCATATGCATCAATGAGATGCACGGTGTTGCTTTTAATGTTCTTTTTAATTTATATTCACAAAACCTAACAACAAAACATTGTTTATAATTACGAGACAAATTATTTGAAACGAAATTCGTTTTAAAGTAGCAAAGAAAACTTAAATTAAACTCGTAATAAGCTAATTAAATTGAAACAAAACAACATTACAACAATATTTAAACCCAACAATACTCAAACATTAACATATAACAGACATTACGATACATGTTAAAATAATCTGTAGTTTGTTGGTAGATGTTTATTGGGCAAAACCTCCGTTGCAAACCATTTTTACTTTGAAATTGATGCGTTGTCACGTTAAAATCAGCTGTTCGTTTAGGTTCCGTCTACTTTTATTTACACTGCAGCACAACCCCGGAGTTCTCGAACTAAAACAGGGTCTGTAGCATTTACGAATGACTCCGTTAATAAGTGCGATTAAAATGCGTTAAAATGTTTAACGCGTTATTTTTTGTGTAATTGATTAATCTTAATTAACGCGTTAAAGTCCCGGCCCTAATAAATACCTATCTTTTTTAAATGCATGCACTTAATCTTTGTACATCGCATTGTGAATGTGATTTAGCCTACACTCTAAAAACAAACGGTGCTATATAGCACCAAAAGTGGTTCTTTGCTCGTAATCATAGAAGAACCGTTTTTAGTGCCATATAGCACCGGTGAAGCACCAGTGAAGCACCTGTGTAGAACCATATAGGGGCCATATAGCACCACATATGGTTCTACATAGCACTATTTGGTTCTACACCGGTGCTTCACTGGTGCTTCACCGGTGCTATATGGCACTAAAAACGGTTCTTCTATGATTACGAGCAAAGAACCACTTTTGGTGCTATATAGCACCGTTTTTTTTAGAGTGTAGCCCCGTTCATTCCTGGTGGCTGTATACCTGGTAAACAGTAATTTTTAACAACAGGGCTGTTTAGACAAAACAATCTGGCGAGCGTGTTGTCCTAGGCTAATACACCAACAGCAAATTTCTGTATAATAAAGGGCTACATTTTGCATCAAAGTCTGTCAATGAAATCTTTACATTGTTTTGTAAGTTGAATTTACATTATGAACACTAGCACTTTGAGATTGTTTATTCAATGTAAGGAGCCCTACATATAAAATGCATTATTATTATAATTATTGAACAGAAATGTATGTTGATATTCACTGCATATCAGCCATACAATATGGAGACACGTTGTTTTATCATATTAGTCCTATGTATGATAGTTTGCAAGGTTATATTTTAATGATTTTAATTTACTTTCAGGCAATGGTTCTGGGCACTTTGGTGGAGCACTCCCTGCCATTCACAATGGCCCGTCATCGTCATCCTTGCACAGATGCCGGCTGAGGACAAAGTGGCTCTGTCGCACGAACATCGGCAAAATATATATATATATATATATATTTTTTTTTTTTTCTGTCTCTTGTTATTTTTATTTCAGTGTCATGCTTCACAACACTTCCAGGTGTTTCTGTGAGTTGTAAATAAAAACATTTGTAAAATATTAAATGTGTCATTCTCCTTAAGCTTCAAGGATGTTTTAACATTGATTTTTGATTAAAGTATGGTGATTTTTGTTAAGTCACGTCCAGAATCATATTAAAATCACACAAAAAATAGAGCTGGGGTAACCGCCCCAAAAGTACCCCCCCCCTCGCACATGTGACTGTCACCTTTTTTTTTCTGAGGAGTTTGCAGGTCTGCCATTAAAATGAGAAAAATCCTGGAATGTTTTCTTTAAAAACATAATTTCTTCTCGACTGAACAAAGAAAGACATCAACGTTTTAGATGACATGGTGGTGAATAAATGATCTGGATTTTGTTTTTAAGAAACTGTCTGTCGCGTGCGGCGCAAACTCTTTATTTTTCAATCTCTCCACCAAGAGACTTGGATTACTCTGCTGATTTTTGGCATACAGATATGATTTATACATAATTTAAAATGTTAAAGTGTCTATTTTTTTGTGTCCACTCCCAATAAAAACGGAATGTTGTGCTTTTCGCAAAATTAAGAAAATAAACGTGATGCGCGTTCAATTCTCTCCCTCAGTGAACTCCTTTCAGAAAGCGTCAGAGAAATGACCTGTAACTTAACGAATACTTGTTAGACAAACAAAAAGACAAATGTCTACATAATGCTTGGTCTACTTTTAAATGATGTAAGTGTAATCGAAAACAAATATTGTCATTCGTTGTTAACTGTATTAGAAGAGGGAGACGTACTGTCTTTTTCCTGTTACTGCATTATTTATAATGATCCACACCCCGCTCCATTGAAGAGAAGAGCAGAGATCATCCATATTCATTAGTCAACCCCACAGTCAATGGAGACATCGCCCCCCATAAAAATGCATATCAGTCAGGCTCTAATATAAATAATCAAGAATTTCCAATACATTTATTTTAGTTTGGTGCTTGTTTTGAGTGCTGCCATATGATCAGTGTTAGATCAAATTTGCTGCATGACTGTTTGCTGTGATTGGATGTTACACAGTAAGGGGTCGATCACACCAAAAGCGTTTATGCAGTTGCAGGCGCCTTTTTTGAATGATATTCTATTGGCAGGGAGCGTTTGCGAGGTGTGTATGTGCCGAGCGCCCTGTGGTTTTTGCCGCCAGCCGCAGCACATGCTTTTGAAAGAACGCTGAGAGCGGAGAAGTGCCCGACGTCATTCGCGTCTTTCCATTGTCCAGTGAAATGAGGGGAGAAGCGGGCCTTACGTTGTGGTGAGGGAAGTTTACAGTTGCTTTGTGTTTGTGCACCTCTCACACTCAAACAAGGTCAGAGCAAGTGCCCTCTTTTTAAAGTTTCTGCTAATATGACAGTTAAAAGCAAAAGAGCGCTCACCCCCCATTCAGACAGCCAGCGACCAGCAGTAGCAGAGCAACGCGATCTCATTCATTTCAATGGAAACCAGGCGACTTCCGGCGGCACGAGCGAAAGTGACCATTGGCGACCGTATGGGCATGTCCAGCGACGCAAGAAAGTTAAGAAAAGTTTAACTTTATGCAAATGTAGAGCGAATTTCGGGAGCGACTACCAATGAGGACGAAGCAGTGGAGTTCACGTCATCCTTCTCTCGTCAGTTACTGGCGTAGATGGTACTCATTTGTTTATGACAAGCAGGTTTAGAAATGCCTCATTGAAAGAGACGGGCAACACACAGCGATGACATCGCTGGCTGTCTGAATGCGGCGCCACGCTTCAATATTTGATTGACAAGACAGCTGACTCGGTGGTTGCTTAGCAATATAAAAAGCCGCGTTGCACTGCTCTTTAAAAAAAAAGCAGTGCGTTGCGCCTTGCATTTCCAAGCGTTTAAAGCAAATTTGGTGTGATTAGCTCCTTAGGCAGCAGTAAACATGACAGTCAGGCACCCCCAACTGTTCAACTAAATGCATTGTCAAATTTTGCAAAATATTAGTGTATACTAGGGGTGTCCCCGACTATGGATTTACATATTCGAATCAGAGTTGTCTAATTGTTCTGTAGTCGACTGATAGTCGAATCATATAGGTTCAGTGCAGATTTTTTTCGTGTCATCGCCGAAATTTTAAGAAACTCCTTACCTGTGTTGTAGCTCAACTTTTGACAAGATAACCACCCTGTTTTAAATACATTTTATAACTTATACCTGTTGAAAAAAATCTGTTTTTTGATGTTTAGTTTGATGAACTCCTTAATATGATCTTAAAGGAACACGCCCACATTTTGGGAATTTAGCTTATTCACCGTATCCCCCAGAGTAAGATAAGTCCATACATACCTCTCTCATCTCCGTGCGTGCTGTAACTCTGTCTGACGCAGCCCCCGCTAGCTTAGCTTAGCACAAAGACTGGAAGTGGGTGGCTTTAGCTAGCATACTGCTCCCAATAAGTGACAAAATAACGCGATAATTTTCCTATTTATGTGTTGTGATTTGTATAGTCAAACCGTGTACAAATAACAAGGTGATATGAGACACAGCGATCTTTTAACAGTATACATACTGAGAACTATATTCTCTGAAGACGAAGCACTGCCGCATGGGCGGAGTGATCTGCTCGCAGCACACGAGAAGCCCCTGGTGAGGAGCAGAGAGTTCGGTCAGAATTGTGCAAATCACTCCGCCCATGCGGCAGTGCTTCGTCTTCAGAGAATATAGTTCTCAGTATGTATACTGTTAAAAGATCGCTGTGTCTCATATCACCTTGTTATTTGTACACGGTTTGACTATACAAATCACAACACATAAATAGGAAAATGATCGCGTTATTTTGTCACTTATTGGGAGCAGTATGCTAGCTCAAGCCACCCACTTCCAGTCTTTGTGCTAAGCTAAGCTAGCGGGGGCTGCGTCAGACAGAGTTACAGCACGCACGGAGATGAGAGAGGTATGTATGGACTTATCTAACTCTGGGGGATACGGTGAATAAGCTAAATTCCCAAAATGTGGGCGTGTTCCTTTAAAGGAAGAGTCTACTCATTTTCAATGTTAAACTATGTTGTTGCCTTGGCTGGGAGTTGTTGGTGCATCCCTCTGTCGTCTGTGTGCGTGCGCGTGGGCGCTGGAGCGCGCTGCGACACTTCGATGGCATTTAGCTTGGCCCCATTCATTCAATGGTATCAAACGGAGATAAAGTTAGAAGTGACCAAACACATCAACGTTTTTCCTATTTAAGACGAGTAGTTATACGAGCAAGTTTAGTGGTACAAAATAAACCGTAGCGCTTTTCTAAACGGATTTAAATGAGGAACTATATTGTATGGCGTAATAGCATTTATGGGAGTACTTTGTGCGCGGCTCTGCAACACAAGAAGCACGAGTTCCAGGCTAATCTAGCCGAGCATGACGTCTCATCACGTCGGTACCCAGTCTGTGCGTCGAGTATAAACACCTCCACAGGCTCGCGCTGTGGAGCCAGAGGAAGATTAGTGCGATTAGTGCGTTTTTGTCATTGTCATTGCTTGGTAAACAAGGTGAAATTGGCAAACTTGATCAAAATAATTTAAATTCACTTAATTTTTAAGTAATATCAGCATTTACATATTTTTTATGCTAACAGAATTTCATTATGTCTGTACATATACTCTGTATATTGACACTGCTGTTGAATCTAATGGCGCTTTTCCATTGCATAGCACCCCACGGTCCGGTCCAGTCTGGGTCGGGTCAGCCCACTTTTGGGAGCTTTTCCATTGGGATCACTTCGTAGTACCCGATACTTTTTTTCGTACCACCTTGGTTGGGGTTCCAAGCGACCCGAGCTGATACCAAACGTGACGCGTAAACACTGTAGTTCACTGATTGGTCTGAGAGAATCGTCATCGGCGCCGTCATCCTATTATGTAAAATATTAGCTTTAGCTTAAAGGGATAGTTCGGCCAAAAACGATATTAAACCCATGATTTACTCACCCCCAAGCTGTCCGAGTTGCATATGTCCATCGTTTTTCAGACAAACACACTTTCGGATATTTTAGAAAATATTTTAGATCTTTCTGTTTATTAAATGTAATGTTACGGGGTCCAGCAATAGTCCACGACCTTCAAGTCCAAAAAAGTACGTCCATCCTTCACAAATTAAATCCAAACGGCTCCAGGATGATAAACAAAGGTCTTCAGTGGGTAATCCGTGCGGTGTTGTTGTAGAAATATCCATATTTAAAATGTTATTAACGTTATAAACTACCTTCCGGTAGCGCCACCATTTTGGAGTGATGCGCATTCATGATGAGAGCTTACGCAGCGTACAGAGTTTCTCTGCTGCTGCTCTGTGCCCCCGCCCTCCGAATTTGTCATACGTCACTAAGAAAAGTGCATACACTACGCTAATACTCTCTCCTGAGTCTATCTAAAACCCTGAAACTTGCCCTCTGTTGTGACATTACATTAATCTGTGTGCAATCTTTATTTTTGGCCAGATCTTCAAAAAGTGGCCATAGCAGAAAGAAAGGGCCACGGACTCCAAGTCCTCCTCCACCTGTCCATGTGGGACCACCAGTGGCTGGAAAGAAACACAAAAATAAACACAAAAACAAGGAGAAAGCAGATGACAAGCTTAAAGAGGGAAAAGAGAGAGGATGTGATCTGGAAAAACACAAGGAGAAAAAAGAAAAGCGCAGGTATGGGCATTTCTTATTGTATAGATATATAAATTTTCATGTATTGTATAACATATATGAAAAATGAACAACAACAGTTTATTTATTCATTTGTAATGCAGAAAAGGTTGGGTGGCCTTTCTGTGTAGGTGTTACATGTACTACCTGTGTCATTAGCCGTGTTTGCATTACCGGGCTTCAAGGGGGCGTGTCAGTGCCTGCCGCAGCCTGATGCGTTTGCATTCTCACTTCCGGGGCATGATCGTGCTTCGTTGGGGCTTAAGGCCAGGCTTTTCTGGCCCGCCGAATACCTTGGGCCAGAGCAGGCTTCTCAGGGCTAGGGGAGTGGTAAAGGTCAAAGGCGGAGTTCATCTGAGTCTCTGGCAGGCGGGAGATGTCTTAAAATACATCTGTTTGTGAACTGATATAAACTTAATATGAAAATAAAGTAGTACCCCCCTATTATGACTAAGTCTGCTTGTCAGTTTACTATATTGAAAATGATTCCTTAATAAGGATCACATCCTAATGAAACAGAAATGCTAAGATACAACAAAATTGTAAATGTAATCATCATTAAATTTAACACTGTAACATTTTTTAAATACTTGTGTATATTCAGAGTTGATTCTTAACGAGCAAATTTTCTAATGATTTCTCAAACATTTTTTATTTTTGAGATGCAAGTAAAGTGATTGACACATTATTGAAATAGCTGTTTTATAGTTACCTTGTGTTTCATGTGATGCTCAACTATTCACATTTTCATGAATAAAGATATCGCACCTCTTATAATGTGTAAGTATGTTTACATCACCATAGAACTATAATCACAAACCTAAAATTACATATTTACAGACACACGTGCATACCTGTATTTTAAAATAAGATTATTCTACATAAATCTAAAACTAGGACTTGTCATGTTCTTTAAAATATTGTGTATATAGTTTAATGGCACATTAGGTAGATGAACGCTTTATTTGTAATTACTTCGTAAAGGTTAACCATTGCTTATTGTATAGTCTTTTAAGGGTCAAAATAGCGTTACATTTTAATTTGTTGATGTGTTTGAGTATCCCAATAAGGGGTTTTTGTTTCATTTGCCATATTATGGTTAATTTTGTTTGTCAGTATTGTTCTGGTTAAGCGCATTACTCATGAGTGTTATTAGATGTTGTTGTTATTATCTTAACCATATTAAATGGCAAAAAATTAATACCTTAAAATTGGTGTTATTTTTGGTTTGCAGCTTATTGCATGGATTTTCAAATTTACAATAAATGTATAAATGTACATTTTAAATCTATTACGTAAATCTAGTTGATTGTTGGGTAAAGATAAGGGTTAGGCCGTTTGGGCCTTGGACTCAGCCTTTCAAAAGCATGTTGTCATGCACGTTCAAACACTTGTAAATAGAAATTATTTGAAGTATATTGCGTTATTTAAAATTATTTATTCTACCCAAATAGGTGCAATGTAGGTATTAAATTTGATTTGAAGTGGTATTTTTAAGATCTTAAAAAGCCTTGAATTTAGGTTTGACAATCGTGGGGGTACCCTGGATTATTAATGATAGCGTATTTTAAGTTGATTATGCTTTGATGATGAGAAAACGCGTCAAAACGCTGCTCCGTGTTTTTGGACCCCAGAGTGTTTAATGGACCTCTATGGAACTGTATATTAATACAATTTTGTAAATAAAAATGTATAGAAAACAATCTGACAGACGTTATTAAAATATCACACCTGTAACAATTGACTGCAGAATGCTGTTGTTTTCTTTTTAATTAGACCTAGGGGGATGTGCTTTCTGACTTTCATTAATTTACTAATGTCATTAAAGAGTGGGATTTAGGACAGAGATTTTAATCAGATTCATTGGATAAGTCTAGCAGTTATTTCCATGCAGCTAACATTGCTGGCATGTACTTCTTTCAGAAGGATTGAAAGTAGAACTAACATGTTTTCTTGTTGCAGGTGTAGAACCCCACCGCGTCACCGGTGCAGCCCCTCCCCTCATTCCAGACAACAACACTCCCCCTCCTCACACTCTGGGTCCTCAGCACTGAGACAATCCCCCTCCCCTCGCCGCAGACAGGGTTCTGTCTCCCCCCCTTACCAACAAGACTTTCCCCCTCCCTCTTCATTCTCACCCCCTCCTATCCAGTCTTCACGCCACTCCCATTCTCCACTCACCCCTCATAGAGAGGCCTCCCCAAGCCCCACCCCTCGCAGGTCTAGCCCCAGCTCCCGTCACCGCTCACAGGCCAGAGAGAGGGGTAGAGGAGAGAGAGACAGGAGTCCTGTGTTCCCGGAAAGACGCCATGAGCGCAAAGATGGTGAGAGAGACCAGTTTTTGCATGTTAGAATTATTATTACAGTTATTTCATAGAAGTTTGGTCTTACAGATTTTATTTGAGTATTTTTTTACTATTGAGTATTTTCTACTGAATTGTCATATAGATAGCCTGATAGCCTGGGTGCCAGCCGATCATAGCCCCGCCCACCACTATTTGAAAATCGGGGAAGATCGGTCTGGGGATTCACCGTTGAGGAGCTACTATGCGAATACCAAAACCGGCCGACGAATCAAATTGTGAGGGCGGGCTTTATACGATGATGGACAGATGATCAACAGTAACGTGTATCAACCACGTCACCAAAGAGCGCGTGTGTTCAATCTGTTTACAATGAAATGGCTGCCGCTGGTGAATTCAGATGTGTGGATTCTGACATTGAGTCTGTTCTAAAAGATATCGACAGAGCATTGATTTAAAAAGCGGAACAGAGAAACGCGATCAAGGCATTTGTTTATGTTTTCGCCGTCCTTCCTATGGAGGACAAAGTTAAAGAAGCAACTGAAATGGGTATCATGGCGATGCAACTCAGCGTGCACGACGAGATGGATATAATTAGCGGTCGTTGCCAGCTTCTTTTCGGAAGCCTGGAATCGTGACTGCTGAATAAGTGGAGGGACATGCTTGGGTCCGATATTTTTCAAGCCAATGTAATGGGTAGCTATCGTCGTGGATGAAGTTCACCTAACGTACAAATGGTAAGAGATAGTCTTACTGTATGACTTAGTAAATACTTAATGTTGTGATATAAATGAAATGTTGTAAACATAGTAGGTGTTGATGTACCTTCGCTAACTCAGACTTAGTATAATTACAATGATGTTAGTATCATTGTAGCGAAATTACCAGCAGTTCGGTCAGGCTGCTAAACACGACATTTCAACATAAGTCACACACTCCGTTGCTCTGATTGGTCGTATGTCTATCCAATTGAGTGCAGAGGCATTTTTGGTTGAGACACGCCTCATAATTTTAGCTCAATGGAACGGTATCAGACTCAAATTCTGACTAGAATTGAGTATGACAACGTCAGGCTAACATATAGAGTCACTCAATGTAGACCATTTTGTCTTAGAAATGCAAACCCTGTAATAGTTAGGATCAGCGTGTGATTGTGTTTAGTCAAATAACATAAAGACCACACCCCTTGAAGCCTGTGATAAATATTTTCTCCCCAAAACGGCAAGAATGAAGCAATTGAACATGAATGCATTATTGTTTATTGTATGCTGTGTTTATAAGTTTAATGTAGCTGCTGTAGCTAATGTTACTTGCATCTAACATTCTAGTTAATGTTATAAAAATAAACAAACTGGTAATAATAACCGGTCCCCTTCAACTTACCACCTTGATTCACGAGTCAGCGCGCACAGCTGTCACAGCCAATAAGAGCATGATATTAGGTTGTCTTAGCCAATTGCTAGATAGAAGGGCGGGTCTTGTGCAGAAAGTAAACCAGTTTCAGTTAAGCTTGTAGGCTACAAACACCATGGAGAATGGAGTTTATCAAACCAGGAGAAAATACATCTGCTTAGAAAGTAAACATGTCACGTCCAAAAACGTGTGTAAATGCAAGTCAATGCGATTCTTTTTTCATTCCCAAGCGGGGAGATGTTGGGCGTCCTCCGTTGGGCGTCCTCCGTTGCTACGCAACCATAAGTGGCTCTCGCTCTGACAGCAAGGATAACGGAATACGTGATCAGATTTTACATCTGCACCTCACGTCAATCATATCATTGTCACAATGCGATCAATTAATCTGGTTGGGACTTTGGGGTGTTTGTCCAGAGAAGAGCTGTTCTGTAACTCGGGGTTACTCAACTGTTACTCCGAGAAAAGCTGCGTGGGGTTTGTTAGTTCAAGATATCACAAGAAGGGCCAAATTGACCTATTTTTTACATGCTTGCAGATAATGGTTTAACAAAACTATGTTCCTGGTTGTTCTTAAAAAAAAATAGGCTACGCAATAGGTTCCCTTTCGAGAGCGGTCACTCGACATTGCGTCCGCTGACGCTATGGGAAACTCCTCCCTCTTCCGGTTTCTGAAGCTTTTATTGAACAACGCCAGTGTTCTGGCCAATGCCGCCCATGACACCCTTATAGGGGCGGGACTTCCGCTGCTATATAGCCTGTTTAGGTGGCAAAATACTATAATTCTTTCTCTTCACCGTGACTGAAGCGTCTCGCCGTAGATCGTCGCACTTGTGAGGGATGCAAGGATCGTGTCCCTTACACGCGTTCCGGCAGAATTTTACAAGGATTTGGAGCTTCGCTCCTCGAGTGAAGGAACGTGTATCTAATGGACTCCGAGATATATCGAATAACTGCGTTCTCGGCAGCAAACCACCGCTGCCAGAGCGCCGTTGGTGGCAATGCTGTCAAACTGAGGAGAACGTCGCGTGCATTCCACGGTAACGTTACCCGCCCTATCCGAGGTTACTGACGCGGGAAAGACACAAGGCTTCCTTTCCCCACCTATGCAATGCGTAAAATGCCACAGTGTGCACAATACATTTACAGTTGCAAATACCCTCTCATATGTGTTTGTCCTGTACTTATAGCGCGCTTCGGCCACTCCCCTTACATAATTAGACCCCCACCCTGGTGTCTGCTTTGTAATTTAACGCACTTCGGCCAGTGCTAGCATGCACAGACCCCCTTCGGGACCGGTCGCATGCGAGCACAGCGTGCAGACTGCTCCTTTCATAAGACCTTCACCTGCGACATGGCCGTCTTTCACGCTTGTATGGATGTAACTTAATATTTTCCTTGGCTTCTTTGTGTGATACAGTGCGCTCTGGCTGATTTTAAACGTTTCAGCCACTAGCACAACGGCTGGCCTAACATAACATTATGCTCGCCTCAGGCTGTCCCGCGTGAGCCGCGCCCATTTTGGCCACGTCACTACACGAGCTATTTTGCGTAGCGTCATATGTACACACAGACCTGCTATTCTTCGGACGTACTAAGGGGGGCAGCAATACACCATTAATGTGTCTAAGCTGCCGCAAAAATTATACGAGAAGAAACGTTACATATACAGAGAGTTATACTTGTGCCTGTTATCCATGCTACACTTATTGCTCTTCGTATGATCAGTGATGGTACCGCATAACACACCACACACACATTCACGCCCCTCATCTGTTTCGGGTGACGACAGGAATATGTGTTGGCTATGCTTAATGCTTTCAGATGTTGTGTGCAATGGCCGCTGACTGGCAGCGAGCTACCAATCAGCACAACATACTTCTGTGCCCTGTAAATTGACATTCCCTTTGCACTTGTCCTTTTTCAACTATGTGCCAATAGAGACCATGTATATAGCAATATACAGCTCTTACGGAGGATAAGATCGGGTTTGATCCTTCGCACTGAGTAGGGATCCGTATCAAAACGCAATGCACAACTTACAGTGCTCAACCCCGCTCACTATGCATCCGTTACACACGAGCTGCAGAGCAATAAGGACAGACTGAGTATAGCGAAGTGTGTTGAGTGTGGCCGCTCGCTTCGCACAGCGATCTGTCTCGACACACACACACACACACACACATCTATGCAGTGCACAATGCATTTCGCACGCCCCCGATTGGTGGCAACGTTGCTCTATACTTACCTATTGCACTATATATATATATATATATATATATATATATATATATATATATATATATATATATATATATATATATATATATATATATATATATATATATATATATATATATATATATATATATATATATATATATATATATATATACTTTTATATATACTTTTATATACGTGTGTATATATATATTTATACATTTCTTATAGCAGCCTATACGCCTGGCTATTAATGTATATTTGCATTAAATAGAGACTCATTGTACTGCTTGACACTATATATATATACTTATACGTATATTTATATATATTTATACATTAATAGCAGCCTACACGCCTGGCTATTAATGTATATCTGCATTAAATAGAGACTCGTTGTACTGCTTGACTGTGTGTGTGTGTGTGTGTGTGTGTGTGTGTGTGTGTGTGTGTGTGTATGTATGTGTACTCATACGTATATTTGTATATATACACATTATTAATAACAGCCTACACGCCTGGCTATTTATGTATATTGGCATTGAATCAGGGTTATTATAGTTTAAAAAAAAATATTAGTTTTTATTTTTATTTCGTTTTGTAATGTGTTATTTTATTTCAGTTTAGTTTTAGTTCTTTTTAGGGGTGCATAAATAGTTTTGATTTCGTTTCTATTTTTCAAAAATCATTACTTTTAATTTTTATTTAGTTTTAGTATAGTTTTAGTCTTTAGCATAATATCATGGTTGTGTTACATACACCTTGCCAAATCTGGAAATGTTGAAAATACGATGAGAATAAGAGGATTTTAAAAAAAAGTTTTGTTTATTTAGTCCTATCAATCAAAGGGCATGACAAATACCACACCAACCAACACTCAAAATTCTGTTGTGTTATTTGGGTAAATATACATATATAAATATACATGTTTGGTTATAAATAATCATATGCTGGGTTGTTGTTAACCCAAATATGAGTTAAAACAACCCAGCATTGCATTGAAACAACCCAGCATATGTTTATTTATAAACCAACATATGTGTTCTGTCCAATATTTTCCCAGCATTGGGTTAAAAATAACCCAGATAATTAAGAGTAAATCAGCACATCCTACTTGTACAAACTGTGCACAACAACCGAAAATCAATGCAAAGTTTAATGTTCTGTCTATGTGTGTCCATTTCTGTACCAGAAGAGATCGCTGTACTAACATACTGTAATATACCTATTTGTTGACTAAAAATTTATATGTAATGTTATTTGTTGATTATCCGCAAAGGCATATAATAGTTTCAGATTAGTTAAGCGGACATTCTGTATCATAGCAACCAAAAAGCGTCAGCTAACACAGCACTCGGTTGGCGTCAGCGTTTTCAGCCATATTTAACGTTTTAATGCTTCCGTGTACAGTACACTGAGATAATTAAGCCTTCTTCAGTTATTGTAATGGTTTGCCAGCAGAAACAAATTGTCTTACTAAACTAGCCGTTAGCAACCAGATGATGTTTTCTGAACCGAACTGTTGGCTCGGGGGCAGGGATCCAGTGCCCTGACAGTGTCATACACATCACGTGACACTGCTGTGCAGGTCAGGAGTTCTAATAGACTGCCACCTATTGGTCATTAATGATCCAGCAACATCTGCTCATTTGCTTATGATCCGGTAATATGAGTGACTCCGTGTTCAACTGCTGATCCAATAACATTTAAAAAACGAAAACGCAAGTTTTGTTTTCCAACATTTTAGTTAGTTTTACTTAGTTTTACAGGTCCACATTATAGTTATAGTTTAGTTTTAGTTTTTTTTAGAAACCTTCGTTTTTATTTTATTTCAGTTAACGAAAATGTTTTTTCACTAATATTTTCAGTTTTCGTGATAGTTTTCGTTTAAGATAATAACCCTGCATTGAATAGAGAGGCTATCTCTCTCCTCACTCATCCTGCTCTTAGCTCCCTGGCTGAAGGCAGTGAGCCGATGTGGATGTAAACTTTTAGGAGTTATGTTGCTGTACCAACTGAGGATCGTGCCTTACTCATCCGTGCAGTGTTCGGGCAATATCTCACTACAAACACAGGTATCTGACTCCCTGTGTGTGCGTGGCGAGCTGTTACTAAGTTACTAAGCTGTTACATTCTTAAGGAAGTGTCTCTCTTTCTCTCTCGGGTTCTGCATCCGACCTTGCACAAAGCAGCAAGCCACTGCAGACCCAGACTTGGTTTTTATATGGCTCTATGTGCGGCAAGTGAGCCAGTGCCCTTCAGGGGATCACTCCGCTAGATGATTCACACACGTCTGGGTTGTACACTGTGTGGTACAGTTCAGGAGTTTGCAACATCACTGTACAGTCATTAACAAACTCTATTAAATGGCAAAGCACACAGTATGTAACTGGCACCCGACACGCACAGACGACCGGTTACTATCCGTTCCAGTGTATAAGGAGTGTATCTCCTCGCTCGGTGCTATTGCAGAACCAAGCTCTGTTCTTCCATGGCTCTGTGTAACACACCATTGCTTTATGCCAAACAATATGTAACTGGAATCCTGTGCGCTGCAATCCGTTACAGAAATGTTCCAGATGCGTGGAGTCGAATCTGCACTTGTATCCTGCATCCAGCCATCCAAGCGGTGAGCTGTGACAGGTTTGACTGGTCGGCCATCAGTGCGTGTCTGAGCACACAACCCCTGTGGCCCTACAGCAGCCTCTCAGGCACATATGGCTCGCTCAGCGCTATGATGATTTGTCATGGGTTTGTAACGTCTCCATATGATGGGTGGCTCACACACCTATGTTTAGCAGCAGGCTTGTTCCACAGCTGACAACATATACTATAATAAGCACACACATGTGTGATCGGAGCCATTGCAAACATGTCAATATGGAGCTACAACATCCCGATCGCTCGGCAATGTTTAGCCCATTACCTTACCCTGTACAGCACTCAATTCCTCCCTTGGCTAACGCCGCTGTGATACAGAAGGGAGAGAATTATGAACACCCCCTTTATAGGGTATTACTATTACCCAGAGTGGCTGCCAATTTGATTCGACACAGACCACCCCAGCTGTGCAGGCCTGTCGCATAATCGGCGCAGCGCGCCGGTACTGAGTCTGGAGTTTACGAACGGGTAATATAGTTTTTACCTGACGAGAGAGGTAGAACAGCTTGTGCAGCTATTCTCTCACCCTAGACTATGACCTCTGTTGTGATAGGAAACTACTAGCCGCGCCGGTGGTGCTTATAGCAGGTTTTATGTAGACTCGCACACATTCACAGGGTGTAACGCTGTTCCCTCTTAGCTGAGCGAAATGCGCATCCTGCTATCTTATTGCCCATTTGGGATTGTACCAACCAGCCACAGACACACTCCTTTGATTAAAGTGGTTTCTGCATGCATGCGTGTGAGCATATAAGCATGGTGTGCATGCCAGCTTTACGTTTATGTGCTTGGTTGGGGATACAGACACGGGCTTTATGCGAGCCGTCCCTCTCAGGAGCACTCTGGATATGAGTCTGCTCTGATATATTCCACCCGAGACACTGCTGTGCTGGTGACGAACGCCTCCGTGATTGACCGGCTTACAAGTTCACAGTGCACTACCTACTGTACCAGACAGCAATTTGCGCCTGCTCTTTATTAAGCAGCTCATGTCCTGGCTGCCGCAAATGCGACACAGACTTAAGGGCTGTTAAGGACTTTAGAATGTTTAAGATTGGTTTGGACGTAATGAATCGGTACATGATGGTGGAAAGTGTAAGCTTTGTCCTTATCCCAGTTGCGCTTTGTATGAAACACGTTGTGCTCGGCCAAGTGCCAGCGGTTAAGTGTTGCCCTAATTTGGTTTTGCTGCTTATACACGCAAAATCAGTAAGGACAGCGAGCCCTTTCTACAAGACGCCCTATTTACGCAGCGCCTGTAATAGTGTGAAGCTATGACTACGACCCGGTGCACTGTCACGTGTCGAACGTTCTATCTTTGCAGCAGTGAACAGATGAAGGAAAAGTGTGCTGTCTACCCCAAAGGTTTTTCATGCAGCTATCGCTGCATTTCATGCTGGTGCCTTGGGTGCGCAGTGGCCAGGCACAATTAATTCTCTTAAGTGAGAGAAGTGGCCAATCATTTGCATATTTTAGTGCCGTCATGGGCTGTACATGCCCTTAAGGGACTATATGCCAAAACCACCCTCAGCGCAGTTAGAGCATAGACGGTTGCATTCTACCTTCCCATCTAGCTGATGTGAGCTGTGCCCGGTATGAGTGTTATACATTTATCTAAGCACTCCGCTCTGACATTACTGTTAGAGCAACTCTTTATGCTTCAGAGATGGGCTGTGGCATTTGTTAACGATCGCTGTGACCTGCCCAGCTCATTCTAAGAAATTTCCCTGCTCCACCTAAGCAGTCAGCTGCTAGGATCCAGCTGGGTTCACTGGATCATTAGGTGATAATGAGGGCAGCACATTACTGCCACACATAGTAACCGAGACGTTATCCTTAGCACATGCACCTTGCCAAATTTATAAGTGCTGTGATTGATCCACTAGAACCCCTCCCATCTGGTTAAAAAACGGTGTCATAAGTATTTCCATTTGCGGTGGTGAGAACAAAGATGGGCCACTATGTAGTGATGTTGTGCAAGGGCCCGTCATTGCTGCTTTCAGCTATTTTTTTATTTTTTTTATTGATTACACTTGTTTATTCCTAGAGAGCCGTATGAATCGTGAGAAGGATGGCTGCCGTGATGAACGAGACTACGAGATTGAACGCATTTCTGTACGTGATGGCTGTGATGCCAAAGACAGTCGAGACCGCCGTGGTGAACGAGATAGACGTGATGCCCGGGATGAGCGACATCATCGTGGAGAGGTTAAGGATTCTAGGGATACTTATGCAACAGAAACGCGAGACCGCTCTGGACAAGAATCCCTGGAACAGAGAGAGAGAGACCGTGAAAGGGAAAGGGAAAGAAAAGAAATTCATAGAAAAGAGGAAACTTCCCAGGAGGACAGGAGTTATGGAAGAGGACATGGAAAGGAAGAAGTAAAAATTGATACCAGAGTGGAGATCAGGAATGAATCTCGAGCTGAAAGAACAGGAAGAGGGAGGGGACGTGGATCAGATTCCCAGGATCAGAAAGGTAAGAAGATCTTTTGTCTTATTGACTCCCTTAAAGGAATAGTCTACTCATTTTCAATATTAAAATATGTTATTACCTTAACTGGGAATTGTTGATCATCTGTGTGCGTGCGCGTGGGCGCTGGGGCGCGCTGCGGCGCTTCGATAGCATTTAGCTTAGCCCCATTCATTCAATTGTACCATTTAGAGATAATGTTAGAAGTGACCAAACACATCAACGTTTTTCCTATTTAAGACGAGTAGTTATACGAGCAAGTTTGGTGGTACAAAATAAAACGTAACGCTTTTCTAAGCGGATTTAAAAGAGGAACTATATTGTATGGCGTAATCGCACTTTTGGGAGTGCTTCGACTCGGCGCAGTAACACCCTCTTTCTCCAATTATGAGAGTGAGAAGGGGAGCGGACTTTTCAGGCGAGTCGAAGTACTCCCAAAAGTGCTATAACGCCACAAAATATAGTTCCTCTTTTAAATCCGCTTAGAAAAGCGCTACGTTTTATTTTGTACCACCAAACTTGCTCGTATAACTACTCGTCTTAAATAGGAAAAACGTTGATGTGTTTGGTCACTTCTAACTTTATCTCTAAATGGTACCATTGAATGAATGGGGCTAAGCTAAATGCTATCGAAGTGTCGTAGCGCGCTCCAGCGCTTACGTGCACGCACACAGATGATAGAGGGATGTATCAACAATTCTTAGTTAAGGTAATAACATATTTTAATATTGAAAATGAGTAGACTATTCCTTTAACAGGGTCTGCAAAAGGTGGTATATTGTAACTTTAGGTCCCTCATATTATTATTGGAGATTGTTAAAGGTGAAGTATGAAATATTTGTTTTTATTCTTATGCATGTTAAAATAGATAAAAATATATGTTGTCTACATCAACAATACCATGGAGAAATATAGCTGCAAGCAGCGATACCGGGGTCAAGCCAAAAAGGGCACAGAAGAAGGTAAACTTGAGTCCGGATGAGCAGTTTAAAAAACCTAGCAAAACCTCCTAATTTCAGACAAATTAATATAACAGTAATCAGCAAAAAAGCTGTGTTCTTATTCAGTGAAATCTCTCCCTCACGTCTTGAGGAGCATTGACAACTAGAACACTGAAGGAAATGTGAGTGGTGCTTGCAGTGGTAATACTCAGCTCACAAAATGTTACTGTGGTGTTAATGAGTCGAAAGAGCCCACCCCCATGTCTCTACGCTGTTCTGATGAAGAGATATAGCTCTTGCAAAAACAGTTGATAAGGTATTCTCATTGGTTGCTAGACAGTAAATTGACATCCACCAGTGATTATAATCCAAGCCATGAAATGAATAATCCATGATGACTTATGGTTTTAGATGTGTTTGTTGCAGTAGTTTTAGGCAAAAATTACCATATTCTATCTCAAAACCACTAGGTGGCGCTGTGACAAAATTGTGCATGCAACTTCAGGTCATGATTACGTTACATCGAGCTAGTTTTATGACTATACACTTTAGTTTAGTGAAGAAACAGTTGTATGACCATAGGGCTGGCTTGATATCACAGGTTTTGTTCAATTATAACGCCAACTAATGGTGCAAGCAAGCAATTTTTTTTGTGTAGCCTCAGACTGTGGTCATACATCAGCGTATCAAATCTGGTGAAAAAATCTCTTTTCGTTGCGAAGTTATAACCATTTATGTGTAAAAAATACAAAATTTAAAGGTAATTTTTCGTTTTTTGCATTTTTCGGCCATTTCTGATGAAAATTTTAATATAACGTCAATAGAACTTTTTGTTCAGAAGGTAAGGTTAGTTTCTTCCTATGGTGTTTTTGAGTCGATCAGAATTACGCTCACGGAGATATTCGCGCATGTTTTTTAAGCGCTATTTTGCCACACAGGGTTAACCGTAAGGCGAATCCTGGCATGTTTGGTATCGTTGGACTCGGCATCTATTCAAAACTCCAAGGAAACAAGCCCCTTGTAAATACGATGATCATAGCCAAAGTTATAGGCCTATAAAACAGTCGTCTGGCCACTAGGTGGCGCTGCAACGAAACTGTGCATGCTCCCTCAGTTCCTGACTGGCATCTCAAGTACCAAGATTTGTGTCAATAGGCCTAAGTTTGGGGAAGATACAGCCTAAAATCTGTTTTTTTGCGCTCTATGTAAAATTTGTTGACGCG
This sequence comes from Misgurnus anguillicaudatus, assembly GCF_027580225.2. NCBI lineage: Eukaryota > Metazoa > Chordata > Actinopteri > Cypriniformes > Cobitidae > Misgurnus > Misgurnus anguillicaudatus. The sequence goes on from NC_073339.2 coordinate 27,307,081, forward strand.
CTATACGACAACGGATTGGTTTATCGAAATTCTTTTAATAACTTTTTGCCTTGAGTGTCTCTAGATGCTGCATACCAATTTTCGTGGAAATCGGGCAAAAGCTCTAGGACGAGTTCGGAAAAGTAGGTTTACGAATAATTCAAAATGGCGGAAAAATTTTCATGACGGAAAATGACGTCATAGGGTCCAATCGAATCGTCTTGAGCCAGGGAATCAGAGGAAACAAGAATTTTATTTCTAGGACTTACGGATCAGAAGTTATAAGCAAAAACATAAGTGCAACTTTGGACTGTTGGTGGCGCTAGCGGGTTAGAGATAGAGACTCCAAAATTGCTGTGGGGACACATTGGACTGTCCTCTATCAGTGTGCCAAATTTCATAACTTTCCTACATACGGTTCTATGGGCTGCCATAGACCGCAATGGCGGAAGAAGAATAACTAATAAATATAGCTGCAAGCAGCGATACCGGGGTCAAGCCAAACATGGCCAAAATCGATTCCTACGTGATGACTGTCATGATTTAAGATCTAAGTTTGCATTAGTTTTATGAAAAAATAGCAATTTTTTGTATCTTGAGACCACTAGGTGGCGCTTTGCCGAAACAATAGATGGTGCCTCAGGTCATGACTGTGATGACACATACCAAATTTAGTGTAAATACAATAAAGCGATACGGAGATATAGCCTTAAATGACTTGACCACTAGGGGGCACTGACCAAACAATAAATTGTGACTCAGGTCTTGATTGTGATGACACCCACCAAATTTGGTGTAAATACGATAAAGAGATGCAGAGATATAGCTTCAAATCTCTTGACCACTAGGGGGCACCGGAAAGTTTACAAGTCCTCCCAGAACATGTTGCTGATGAACCATACCAAGTTTCATAACAATACGTAATTGCGTTTCTGAAATACTTGAACTTAAAGAAAAATTCAAAATGGCCGACACACAAAATGGCCGACCAAAAACCATTTGGTATCGTTTGACTCGGCATGCCTCACGAAATCTAACAAGACCACTATCATAATTTTACATTCAAGTTTGCAGTAGTTATAAGCAAAAATAGACATTTTTTATATCTCGTGACCAGTAGGGGGCAGTGTGACGAAATGGTGCATGCACCCTCAGGTCATCACTGTTATGACATATACCAAGTCTCATATTAATACGCAAAAGTTTTGCGAAGATACAGGCTCAAACACATTTTGGCGTGCTCGCCCTCGCATTCTTTGATGCGTTATAAGACAACAAATAGGTCTACCGAAAAGCTTTTGATAACTTTTTGTCTAGAGTGTCTCTAGATGATGCATACCAAAAATCAAGCCAATCACACGAGTGCTCTAGGAGGAGTTCGAAAAAGTAGGTGTTCAATATAATTCAAAATGGCCGACAGGAAGTAGGTTTGACTCAGACATATTTGGTACAGTCGGACTCAGCATGAGCCAAGGAATCAATAGAGTGAAGTCTTATGTCATAGTGGCAATTTAATCAAATGATATAAAGATTTTAAACAATTTATTTACATATCCTGACCACTAGGTGGCGCCGTCCTAAAGATTTATAGGTGCGCTCAGAACATGTCACTGATGAACCATGCCAAATTTCGTAGCGATACGCCATTCTGTTTGTGAAATACTGAACTTAATGAGAAAATTCAAAATGGCCGACACCCAAAATGGCCGACCGAAAACCGTTTGGTATCGTTTGACTCGGCATGCCTCAAGGAATCTAACAAGACCAACTTCATGATTTTAGACTCAAGTTTGAAGTAGTTATAGGCGAAAATAGGCATTTTTCGAATCTCGTGACCACTAGGTGGCGCTGTGACGAAACGTTGCAGGCACCCTCAGGTCATGACTGTAATGACATATACCAAGTTTCGTGTCGATACAATAAAGTTTTGCGAAGATACGGCCTCACGTCCGTTTTGGCGTGCTCGCCGCCATATATGTTGGCAATTTGTACGAGAACGCATTGGTCTATCAAAAAGCTTTTGATAACTTTTTGTCTGGGGTGCCTCTAGATGCTACATACCAAAGGACATGCAAATCGGACAAACGGTCTAGGAGGAGTTCGAAAAAGTAGGTTTTACGGAAAATTCAAAATGGCGGAAAGATGTGCATGACACAAATGACATCAATGTGTGCAATTGAATCATCATGAGCAAAGGATTCAGAGGAAACAAGAATTTAGTTTCTAGGACTCACGGGTCAGAAGTTATGAGCATGAACATAAGTGGATTTTTGGACTGTTGGTGGCGCTAGAGGGTTTGAGTCAGACACACCAATGTTGCTATAGTAACTTCTGAGACTGTCCTTTACATGTGTGCCAAATTTCATAACTTTCCTATGTACGGTTCTATGGGCTGCCATTGACTTTTGGGTGGAAGAACGAGGAAGAAGAATAATAATAATAATAAATATAGCTGCAAGCAGCGATACCGGGGTCAAGCCAAACATGGCAAAAAATGATTCATACGTGATGACTGTCATGATTTAAGATCTAAATTTGCATTAGTTTTATGAAAAAATAGCAATTTTTTTCGTATCTTGAGACCACTAGGTGACGCTGTGCCGAAACAATAGATGGTGCCTCAGGTCATGACTGTGATGACACATACCAAATTTAGTGTAAATACGATAAACCGATACGGAGATAAAGCCTTAAATGACTTGACCACTAGGGGGCACTGACCAAACAATAAATTGTGACTCAGGCCTTGATTGTGATGACACCCACCAAATTTGGTGTAAATACGATAAAGACATGCAGAGATATAGCTTCAAATCTCTTGACCACTAGGGAGCGCCAAAAAGTTTACAAGTCCTCCCAGAATATGTTGCTGATGAACCATACCAAGTTTCATAACAATACCCAATTGCGTTTCTGAAATACTTGAACTTAAAGAAAAAATTCAAAATGGCCGACACACAAAATGGCCGACCAAAAACCATTTGGTATCGTTTGACTCGGTATGCCTCAAGAAATCTAACAAGACCACTCTCATAATTTTACATTCAAGTTTGCAGTAGTAATAAGCAAAAATAGACATTTTTTATATCTCGTGACCAGTAGGGGGCAGTGTGACGAAATGTTGCATGCACCCTCAGGTCATCACTGTTATGACATATACCAAGTCTCATATTAATACGCAAAAGTTTTGCGAAGATACAGGCTCAAACACATTTTGGCGTGCTCGCCCTCGCATTCTTTGATGCGTTATACGACAACGGATAGGTCTACTGAAAAGCTTTTGATAACTTTTTGTCTAGAGTGTCTCTAGATGATGCATACCAAAAATCAAGCCAATCACACGAGCGCTCTAGGAGGAGTTCGAAAAAGTAGGTGTTCAATATAATTCAAAATGGCCGACAGGAAGTAGGTTTGACTCAGACATATTTGGTACAGTCGGACTCAGCATGAGCCAAGGAATCAATAGAGTGAAGTCTTATGTCATAGTGGCAATTTAATCAAATGATATAAAGATTTTAAACAATTTATTTACATATCCTGACCACTAGGTGGCGCTGTCCTAAAGATTTATAGGTGCGCTCAGAACATGTCACTGATGAACCATGCCAAATTTCGTAGCGATACGCCATTCTGTTTGTGAAATACTGAACTTAATGAGAAAATTCAAAATGGCCGACACCCAAAATGGCAGACCGAAAACCGTTTGGTATCGTTTGACTCGGCATGCCTCAAGGAATCTAACAAGACCACCTTCATGATTTTAGACTCAAGTTTGAAGTAGTTATAAGCAAAAATAGGCATTTTTTGAATTTCGTGACCACTAGGTGGCGCTGTGACGAAACGTTGCAGGCACCCTCAGGTCATGACTGTAATGACATATACCAAGTTTCGTGTCGATACAATAAAGTTTTGCGAAGATACGGCCTCACGTCCGTTTTGGCGTGCTCGCCGCCATATATGTTGTCAATTTATACGAGAACGCATTGGTCTATCAAAAAGCTTTTGATAACTTTTTGTCAGGGGTGTCTCTAGATGCTACATACCAAAGGACATGCAAATCCGACGGACGGTCTAGGAGGAGTTCGAAAAAGTAGGTTTTACGGAAAATTCAAAATGGCGGAAAGATGTGCATGACACAAATGACATCAACATGTGCAATTGAATCATCATGAGCCAAGGATTCAGAGGAAACAAGAATTTATTTTCTAGGACTCACGGGTCAGAAGTTGTGAGCATGAACATAAGTGGATTTTTGGACTGTTGGTGGCGCTAGAGGGTTTGAGTCAGACACACCAATGTTGCTATAGTAACTTCTGTGACTGTCCTCTACATGTGTGCCAAATTTCATAACTTTCCTATGTACGGTTCTATGGGCTGCCATTGACTTTTGGGTGGAAGAAGAGGAAACATAATAATAATAATAATAATAATAAATATAGCTGCAAGCAGCGATACCGGGGTCAAGCCAAACATGGCAAAAAATGATTCATACGTGATGACTGTCATGATTTAAGATCTAAGTTTGCATTAGTTTTAGGAAAAAAATAGAATTTTTTTGTATCTTGAGACCACTAGGTGGCGCGGTGCCGAAACAATAGATGGTGCCTCAGGTCATGACTGTGATGACACATACCAAATTTAGTGTAAATACGATAAAGCAATACAGAGATATAGCCTTAAATGACTTGACCACTAGGGGGCACTGACCAAACAATAAATTGTGACTCAGGTCTTGATTGTGATGACACCCACCAAATTTGGTGTAAATACAATAAAGAGATGCAGAGATATAGCCTTAAATGACTTGACCACTAGGGGGCACTGACCAAAAAATAAATTGTGATTCAGGTCTTGATTGTGATGACACCCACCAAATTTGGTGTAAATACGATAAAGAGATGCAGAGATATAGCTTCAAATCTCTTGACCACTAGGGGGCACCGGAAAGTTTACAAGTCCTCCCAGAACATGTTGCTGATGAACCATACCAAGTTTCATAACAATACGCAATTGCGTTTCTGAAATACTTGAACTTAAAGAAAAATTCAAAATGGCCGACACACAAAATGGCCGACCAAAAACCATTTGGTATCGTTTGACTCGGCATGCCTCACGAAATCTAACAAGACCAGTCTCATAATTTTACATTCAAGTTTGCAGTAGTTATAAGCAAAAATAGACATTTTTTATATCTCGTGACCAGTAGGGGGCAGTGTGACGAAATGGTGCATGCACCCTCAGGTCATCACTGTTATGACATATACCAAGTCTCATATTAATACGCAAAAGTTTTGCGAAGATACAGGCTCAAACACATTTTGGCGTGCTCGCCCTCGCATTCTTTGATGCGTTATACGACAACGGATAGGTCTACCGAAAAGCTTTTGATAACTTTTTGTCTAGAGTGTCTCTAGATGATGCATACCAAAAATCAAGCCAATCACACGAGCGCTCTAGGAGGAGTTCGAAAAAGTAGGTGTTCAATATAATTCAAAATGGCCGACAGGAAGTAGGTTTGACTCAGACATATTTGGTACAGTCGGACTCAGCATGAGCCAAGGAATCAATAGAGTGAAGTCTTATGTCAGTGTGGCAATTTAATCAAATGATATAAAGATTTTAAACAATTTATTTACATATCCTGACCACTAGGTGGCGCTGTCTTAAAGATTTATAGGTGCGCTCAGAACATGTCACTGATGAACCATGCCAAATTTCGTAGCGATACGCCATTCTGTTTGTGAAATACTGAACTTAATGAGAAAATTCAAAATGGCCGACACCCAAAATGGCCGACCGAAAACCGTTTGGTATCGTTTGACTCGGCATGCCTCAAGGAATCTTACAAGACCACCTTCATGATTTTAGACTCAAGTTTGAAGTAGTTATAAGCGAAAATAAGCATTTTTCGAATCTCGTGACCACTAGGTGGCGCTGTGACGAAACGTTGCAGGCACCCTCAGGTCATGACTGTAATGACATATACCAAGTTTCGTGTCGATACAATAAAGTTTTGCGAAGATACGGCCACACGTCCGTTTTGGCGTGCTCGCCGCCATATATGTTGTGAATTTATACGAGAACGCATTGGTCTATCAAAAAGCTTTTGATAACTTTTTGTCTGGGGTGTCTCTAGATGCTACATACCAAAGGACATGCAAATCGGACGGACGGTCTAGGAGGAGTTCGAAAAAGTAGGTTTTACGGAAAATTCAAAATGGCGGAAAGATGTGCATGACACAAATGACATCAACATGTGCAACTGAATCATCATGAGCCAAGGATTCAGAGGAAACAAGAATTTAGTTTCTAGGACTCACGGGTCACAAGTTGTGAGCATGAACATAAGTGGATTTTTGGACTGTTGGTGGCGCTAGAGGGTTTGAGTCAGACACACCAATGTTGCTATAGTAACTTCTGAGACTGTCCTCTACATGTGTGCCAAATTTCATAACTTTCCTATGTACGGTTCTATGGGCTGCCATTGACTTTTGGGTGGAAGAACGAGGAACAAGAATAACAATAATAATAATAAATATAGCTGCAAGCAGCGATACCGGGGTCAAGCCAAACATGGCAAAAAATGATTCATACGTGATGACTGTCATGATTTCACATCTAAGTTTGCAATATTTTTATGAAAAAATAGCAATTTGTTTGTATCTTGAGACCACTAGGTGGCGCTGTGCCGAAACAATAGATGGTGCCTCAGGTCATGACTGTGATGACACATACCAAATTTAGTGTAAATACGATAAAGCGATATGGAGATATAGCCTTAAATGACTTGACCACTAGGGGACACTGACCAAACCATAAATTATGACTCAGGTCTTGATTGTGATGACACCCACCAAATTTGGTGTATATACGATAAAGCGATACGGAGATATAGCCTTAAATGACTTGACCACTAGGGGGCACTGACCAAACCATAAATTATGACTCAGGTCTTGATTGTGATGACACCCACCAAATTTGGTGTAAATACGATAAAGACATGCAGAGATATAGCTTCAAATCTCTTGACCACTAGGGGGTGCCAAAAGGTTTACAAGTTCTGCCAGAACATGTTGCTGATGAACCGTACCAAGTTTCATAACTATACGCAATTGCGTTTCTGAAATACTTGAATTTAAAGAAAAAATTCAAAATGGCCGACACACAAAATGGCCGACCAAAAACCATTTGTTATCGTTTGACTCGGCATGCCTCACGAAATCTAACAAGACCAGTCTCATAATTTTACATTCAAATTTGCAGTAGTTATAAGCAAAAATAGACATTTTTTATATCTCGTGACCAGTAGGGGGCAGTGTGACAAAATGGTGCATGCACCCTCAGGTCATCACTGTTATGACATATACCAAGTCTCATATTAATACGCAAAAGTTTTGCGAAGATACAGGCTCAAACACATTTTGGCGTGCTCGCCCTCGCATTCTTTGATGCGTTATACGACAACGGATAGGTCTACCGAAAATCTTTTGATAACTTTTTGTCTAGAGTGTCTCTAGATGATGCATACCAAAAATCAAGCCAATCACACGAGCGCTCTAGGAGGAGTTCGAAAAAGTAGGTGTTCAATATAATTCAAAATGGCCGACAGGAAGTAGGTTTGACTCTATCATATTTGGTACAGTCGGACTCAGCACGAGCCAAGGAATCAATAGAGTGAAGTCTCATTTCAGTGTGGCAAATGAATCAAATGCTATAAAGATTTTAAACAATTTATTTATATATCCTGACCACTAGGTGGCGCTGTCCTAAAGATTTATAGGTGCGCTCAGAACATGTCACTGATGAACCATGCCAAATTTCGTAGCGATACGTCATTCTGTTTGTGAAATACTGAACTTAATGAGAAAATTCAAAATGGCCGACACCCAAAATGGCCGACCGAAAACCGTTTGTTATCGTTTGACTCGGCATGCCTCAAGGAATCTTACAAGACCACCTTCATGATTTTAGACTCAAGTTTGAAGTAGTTATAAGCGAAAATAGGCATTTTTCGAATCTCGTGACCACTAGGTGGCGCTGTGACGAAACGTTGCAGGCACCCTCAGGTCATGACTGTAATGACATATACCAAGTTTCGTGTCGATACAATAAAGTTTTGCGAAGATACGGCCTCACGTCCGTTTTGGCGTGCTCGCCGCCATATATGTTGTCACTGTATACGAGAACGCATTGGTCTATCAAAAAGCTTTTGATAACTTTTTGTCTGGGGTGTCTCTAGATGCTACATACCAAAGGACATGCAAATCGGACGAACGGTCTAGGAGGAGTTCGAAAAAGTAGGTTTTACGGAAAATTCAAAATGGCGGAAAGATGTGCATGACACAAATGACATCAATGTGTGCAATTGAATCATCATGAGCAAAGGATTCAGAGGAAACAAGAATTTAGTTTCTAGGTCTCACGGGTCAGAAGTTATGAGCATGAACATAAGTGGATTTTTGGACTGTTGGTGGCGCTAGAGGGTTTGAGTCAGACACACCAATGTTGCTATAGTAACTTCTGAGACTGTCCTCTACATGTGTGCCAAATTTCATAACTTTCCTACGTACGGTTCTATGGGCTGCCATTGACTTTTGGGTGGAAGAACGCGGAACAAGAATAATAATAATAATAATAAGAAAACTAACAATAACAATAGGGTTCTACGCCCCTTCGGGGCTTGACCCCTAATAAATATAGCTGCAAGCAGCGATACCGGGGTCAAGCCAAACATGGCAAAAAATGATTCATACGTGATGACTGTCATGATTTAAGATCTAAGTTTGCATTAGTTTTATGAAAAAATAGCATTTTTTGTATCTTGAGACCACTAGGTGGCGCTGTGCCGAAACAATAGATGGTGCCTCAGGTCATGACTGTGATGACACATACCAAATTTAGTGTAAATACAATAAAGCGATACGGAGATATAGCCTTATATGACTTGACCACAAGGGGGCACTGACCAAACAATAAATTGTGACTCAGGTCTTGATTGTGATGACACCCACCAAATTTGGTGTAAATACAATAAAGAGATGCAGAGATATAGCCTTAAATGACTTGACCACTAGGGGGCACTGATCAAAAAATAAATTGTGACTCAGGTCTTGATTGTGATGACACCCACCAAATTTGGTGTAAATACAATAAAGAGATGCAGAGATATAGCCTTAAATGACTTGACCACTAGGGGGCACTGACCAAAAAATAAATTGTGACTCAGGTCTTGATTGTGATGACACCCACCAAATTTGGTGTAAATACGATAAAGAGATGCAGAGATATAGCTTCAAATCTCTTGACCACTAGGGGGCACCGGAAAGTTTACAAGTCCTCCCAGAACATGTTGCTGATGAACCATACCAAGTTTCATAACAATACGCAATTGCGTTTCTGAAATACTTGAACTTAAAGAAAAATTCAAAATGGCCGACACACAAAATGGCCGACCAAAAACCATTTGGTATCGTTTGACTCGCCATGCCTCACGAAATCTAACAAGACCAGTCTCATAATTTTACATTCAAATTTGCAGTAGTTATAAGCAAAAATAGACATTTTTTATATCTCGTGACCAGTAGGGGGCAGTGTGACGAAATGGTGCATGCACCCTCAGGTCATCACTGTTATGACATATACCAAGTCTCATATTAATACGCAAAAGTTTTGCGAAGATACAGGCTCAAACACATTTTGGCGTGCTCGCCCTCGCATTCTTTGATGCGTTATACGACAACGGATAGGTCTACCGAAAAGCTTTTGATAACTTTTTGTCTGGAGTGTCTCTAGATGATGCCTACCAAAAATCAAGCCAATCAAACGAGCGCTCTAGGAGGAGTTCGAAAAAGTAGGTGTTCAATATAATTCAAAATGGCCGACAGGAAGTAGGTTTGACTCAGACATATTTGGTACAGTCGGACTCAGCATGAGCCAAGGAATCAATAGAGTGAAGTCTTATGTCATAGTGGCAATTTAATCAAATGAAATAAAGATTTTAAACAATTTATTTACATATCCTGACCACTAGGTGGCGCCGTCCTAAAGATTTATAGGTGCGCTCAGAACATGTCACTGATGAACCATGCCAAATTTCGTAGCGATACGCCATTCTGTTTGTGAAATACTGAACTTAATGAGAAAATTCAAAATGGCCGACACCCAAAATGGCCGACCGAAAACCGTTTGGTATCGTTTGACTCGGCATGCCTCAAGGAATCTAACAAGACCACCTTCATGATTTTAGACTCAAGTTTGAAGTAGTTATAAGCGAAAATAGGCATTTTTCGAATCTCGTGACCACTAGGTGGCGCTGTGACGAAACGTTGCAGGCACCCTCAGGTCATGACTGTAATGACATATACCAAGTTTCGTGTCGATACAATAAAGTTTTGCGAAGATACAGCCTCACGTCCGTTTTGGCGTGCTCGCCGCCGTATATGTTGTCAATTTATATGAGAACGCATTGGTCTATCAAAAAGCTTTTGATAACTTTTTGTCTGGGGTGTCTCTAGATGCTATATACCAAAGGACATGCAAATCGGACAAACGCTCTAGGAGGAGTTCGAAAAAGTAGGTTTTACGGAAAATTCAAAATGGCGGAAAGATGTGCATGACACAAATGACATCAATGTGTGCAATTGAATCATCATGAGCCAAGGATTCAGAGGAAACAAGAATTTAGTTTCTAGGACTCACGGGTCAGAAGTTATGAGCATGAACATAAGTGGATTTTTGGACTGTTGGTGGCGCTAGAGGGTTTGAGTCAGACACACCAATGTTGCTATAGTAACTTCTGAGACTGTCCTCTACATGTGTGCCAAATTTCATAACTTTCCTACGTACGGTTCTATGGGCTGCCATTGACTTCAATGGCGGAAGAACGAGGAAGAAAAATAATAATAATAATAATAATAATAAGAAAACTAACAATAACAATAGGGTTCTACGCCCCTTCGGGGCTTGACCCCTAAATATAGCTGCAAGCAGCGATACCGGGGTCAAGCCAAACATGGCAAAAAATGATTCATACGTGATGACTGTCATGATTTAAGATCTAAGTTTGCATTAGTTTTATGAAAAAAAAGCAATTTTTTTGTATCTTGAGACCACTAGGTGGCGCTGTGCCGAAACAATAGATGGTGCCTCAGGTCATGACTGTGATGACACATACCAAATTTAGTGTAAATACGATAAACCGATACGGAGATATAGCCTTAAATGACTTGACCACTAGGGGGCACTGACCAAACAATAAATTGTAACTCAGGCCTTGATTGTGATGACACCCACCAAATTTGGTGTAAATACGATAAAGAGATGCAGAGATATAGCTTCAAATCTCTTGACCACTAGGGGGCGCCAAAAAGTTTACAAGTCCTCCCAGAACATGTTGCTGATGAACCATACCAAGTTTCATAACAATACGCAATTGCGTTTCTGAAATACTTGAACTTAAAGAAAAAATTCAAAATGGCCGACACACAAAATGGCCGACCAAAAACCATTTGGTATCGTTTGACTCGGCATGCCTCACGAAATCTAACAAGACCAATCTCATAATTTTACATTCAAGTTTGCAGTAGTTATAAGCAAAAATAGACATTTTTTATATCTCGTGACCAGTAGGGGGCAGTGTGATGAAATGTTGCATGCACCCTCAGGTCATCACTGTTATGACATATACCAAGTCTCATATTAATACGCAAAAGTTTTGCGAAGATACAGGCTCAAACACATTTTGGCGTGCTCGCCCTCGCATTCTTTGATGCGTTATACGACAACGGATAGGTCTACCGAAAAGCTTTTGATAACTTTTTGTCTGGAGTGTCTCTAGATGATGCATACCAAAAATCAAGCCAATCACACGAGCGCTCTAGGAGGAGTTCGAAAAAGTAGGTGTTCAATATAATTCAAAATGGCCGACAGGAAGTAGGTTTGACTCAGACATATTTGGTACAGTCGGACTCAGCATGAGCCAAGGAATCAATAGAGTGAAGTCTTATGTCATAGTGGCAATTTAATCAAATGATATAAAGATTTTAAACAATTTATTTACATATCCTGACCACTAGGTGGCGCTGTCCTAAAGATTTATAGGTGCGCTCAGAACATGTCACTGATGAACCATGCCAAATTTCGTAGCGATACGCCATTCTGTTTGTGAAATACTGAACTTAATGAGAAAATTCAAAATGGCCGACACCCAAAATGGCCGACCGAAAACCGTTTGGTATCGTTTGACTCGGCATGCCTCAAGGAATCTAACAAGACCACCTTCATGATTTTAGACTCAAGTTTGAAGTAGTTATAAGCGAAAATAGGCATTTTTCGAATCTCGTGACCACTAGGTGGCGCTGTGACGAAACGTTGCAGGCACCCTCAGGTCATGACTGTAATGACATATACCAAGTTTCGTGTCAATACAATAAAGTTTTGCGAAGATACGGCCTCACGTCCGTTTTGGCGTGCTCGCCGCCATATATGTTGTCAATTTATACGAGAACGCATTGGTCTATCAAAAAGCTTTTGATAACTTTTTGTCTGTGGTGTCTCTAGATGCTACATACCAAAGGACATGCAAATCGGACAAACGCTCTAGGAGGAGTTCGAAAAAGTAGGTTTTACGGAAAATTCAAAATGGCGGAAAGATGTGCATGACACAAATGACATCAATGTGTGCAATTGAATCATCATGAGCCAAGGATTCAGAGGAAACAAGAATTTAGTTTCTAGGACTCACGGGTCAGAAGTTATGAGCATGAACATAAGTGGATTTTTGGACTGTTGGTGGCGCTAGAGGGTTTGAGTCAGACACACCTTTGTTGCTATAGTAACTTCTGAGACTGTCCTCTACATGTGTGCCAAATTTCATAACTTTCCTATGTACGGTTCTATGGGCTGCCATTGACTTTTGGGTGGAAGAACGAGGAAGATAAATAATAATAAGAAAACTAACAGAAACAATAGGTGTTCTACGCCACTTCGGGGCTTGACCCCTAATAAATATAGCTGCAAGCAGCGATACCGGGGTCAAGCCAAACATGGCAAAAAATGATTCATACGTGATGACTGTCATGATTTAAGATCTAAGTTTGCATTAGTTTTATGAAAAAATAGCAATTTTTTCGTATCTTGAGACCACTAGGTGGTGCTGTGCCGAAACAATAGATGGTGCCTCAGGACATGACTGTGATGACACATACCAAATTTTGTGTAAATACAATAAAGCAATACGGAGATATAGCCTTAAATGACTTGACCACTAGGAGGCACTGACCAAAACAATAGATAGTGACTCAGGTCTTGATTGTGATGACACCCACCAAATTTGGTGTAAATACGATAAAGAGATGCAGAGATATAGCTTCAAATCTCTTGACCACTAGGGGGTGCCGAAAAGTTTACAAGCCCTCTCAGAACATGTTGCTGATGAACCATACCAAGTTTCATAACAATACGCAATTGCGTTTCCGAAATACTTGAACTTAAAGAAAAACTCAAAATGGCCGACACACAAAATGGCCGACCAAAAACCATTTGGTATCGTTTGACTCGCCATGCCTCACGAAATCTAACAAGACCAGTCTCATAATTTTACATTCAAATTTGCAGTAGTTATAAGCAAAAATAGACATTTTTTATATCTCGTGACCAGTAGGGGGCAGTGTGACGAAATGGTGCATGCACCCTCAGGTCATCACTGTTATGACATATACCAAGTCTCATATTAATACGCAAAAGTTTTGCGAAGATACAGGCTCAAACACATTTTGGCGTGCTCGCCCTCGCATTCTTTGATGCGTTATACGACAACGGATAGGTCTACCGAAAAGCTTTTGATAACTTTTTGTCTGGAGTGTCTCTAGATGATGCGTACCAAAAATCAAGCCAGTCAAACAAGCGCTCTAGGAGGAGTTCGAAAAAGTAAGTGTTCAATATAATTCAAAATGGCCGACAGGAAGTAGGTTTGACTCAGACATATTTGGTACAGTCGGACTCGGCACGAGCCAAGAAATCAATAGAGTGAAGTCTCATGTCAGTGTGGCAAATAAATCAAATGATATAAAGATTTTAAACAATTTCTTTACATATCCTGACCACTAGGTGGCGCCGTCCTAAAGATTTATAGGTGCGCTCAGAACATGTCACTGATGAACCATGGCAAATTTCGTAGCGATACGCCATTCTGTTTGTGAAATACTGAACTAAATGAGAAAATTCAAAATGGCCGACACCCAAAATGGCCGACCGAAAACCGTTTGGTATCGTTTGACTCGACATGCCTCAAGGAATCTAACAAGACCACCTTCGTGATTTTAGACTCAAGTTTGAAGTAGTTATAAGCGAAAATAAGCATTTTTCGAATCTCGTGACCACTAGGTGGCGCTGTGACGAAACGTTGCAGGCACCCTCAGGTCAAGACTGTAATGACATATACCAAGTTTCGTGTCGATACACCAAAGTGTTGCGAAGATACGGCCTCACGTCTGTTTTGGCGTGCTCGCCGCCGTATATGTTGTCACGGTATACGAGAACGCATTGGTCTATCAAAAAGCTTTTGATAACTTTTTCTCAGGGGTGTCTCTGGATGCTAGATACCAAAGGACATGCAAATCGGACAAACGCTCTAGGAGGAGTTCAAAAAAGTAGGTTTTACGGAAAATTCAAAATGGCGGAAAGATGTGCATGACACAAATGACATCAATGTGTGCATTTGAATCATCATGAGCCAAGGATTCAGAGGAAACAAGAATTTAGTTTCTAGGACTGATGGGTCAGAAGTTATGACCATGAAAATAAGTGGATTTTTGGACTGTTGGTGGCGCTAGAGGGTTTGAGTCAGACACACCAAAGTTGCTATATTAACTTCTGAGACTGTCCTCTACATGTGTGCCAAATTTCATAACTTTCCTATGTACGGTTCTATGGGCTGCCATTGACTTTCGGCGGAAGAACGAGGAAGAAAAATAATAATAATAATAATAATAAGAAAACTAACAATAACAATAGGGTTCTACGCCCCTTCGGGGCTTGACCCCTAATAATAATAAGAAAACTAACAATAACAATAGGGTTCTACGCCCCTTCGGGGCTTGACCCCTAAATATAGCTGCAAGCAGCGATACCGGGGTCAAGCCAAACATGGCAAAAAATGATTCATACGTGATGACTGTCATGATTTAAGATCTAAGTTTGCATTAGTTTTATGAAAAAAAAGCAATTTTTTCGTATATTGAGACCACTAGGTGGCGCTG
The DNA here is from genome assembly GCF_027580225.2 of Misgurnus anguillicaudatus. Taxonomy (NCBI): domain Eukaryota; kingdom Metazoa; phylum Chordata; class Actinopteri; order Cypriniformes; family Cobitidae; genus Misgurnus; species Misgurnus anguillicaudatus. The sequence continues at coordinate 27,322,317 of NC_073339.2, forward strand.
TGCCGAAACAATAGATGGTGCCTCAGGTCATGACTGTGATGACACATACCAAATTTAATGTAAATACGATAATGCGATACGGAGATATAGCCTTAAATGACTTGACCACTAGGGGGCACTGACCAAAACAATAGAAGGTGACTTAGGTCTTGATTGTGATGACACCCACCAAATTTGGTGTAAATACGATAATGAGATGCAGAGATATAGCTTCAAATCTCTTGACCACTAGGGGGCACCGGAAAGTTTACAAGTCCTCCCAGAACATGTTGCTGATGAACCATACCAAGTTTCATAACAATACGCAATTGCGTTTCTGAAATACTTGAACTTAAAGAAAAATTCAAAATGGCCGACACACAAAATGGCCGACCAAAAACCATTTGGTATCGTTTGACTCGGCATGCCTCACGAAATCTAATAAGACCAGTCTCATAATTTTACATTCAAATTTGCAGTAGTTATAAGCAAAAATAGACATTTTTTATATCTCGTGACCAGTAGGGGGCAGTGTGACGAAATGGTGCATGCACCCTCAGGTCATCACTGTTATGACATATACCAAGTCTCATATTAATACGCAAAAGTTTTGCGAAGATACAGGCTCAAACACATTTTGGCGTGCTCGCCCTCGCATTCTTTGATGCGTTATACGACAACGGATAGGTCTACCGAAAAGCTTTTGATAACTTTTTGTCTAGAGTGTCTCTAGATGATGCATACCAAAAATCAAGCCAATCACACGAGCGCTCTAGGAGGAGTTCGAAAAAGTAGGTGTTCAATATAATTCAAAATGGCCGACAGGAAGTAGGTTTGACTCAGACATATTTGGTACAGTCGGACTCAGCATGAGCCAAGGAATCAATAGAGTGAAGTCTTATGTCATAGTGGCAATTTAATCAAATGATATAAAGATTTAAACAATTTATTTACATATCCTGACCACTAGGTGGCGCCGTCCTAAAGATTTATAAGTGCGCTCAGAACATGTCACTGATGAACCATGCCAAATTTCGTAGCGATACGCCATTCTGTTTGTGAAATACTGAACTTAATGAGAAAATTCAAAATGGCCGACACCCAAAATGGCCGACCGAAAACCGTTTGGTATCGTTTGACTCGGCATGCCTCAAGGAATCTAACAAGACCACCTTCATGATTTTAGACTCAAGTTTGAAGTAGTTATAAGCGAAAATAGGCATTTTTCGAATCTCGTGACCACTAGGTGGCGCTGTGACGAAACGTTGCAGGCACCCTCAGGTCATGACTGTTATGACATATACCAAGTTTCGTGTCGATACAATAAAGTTTTGCGAAGATACGGCCTCACGTCCGTTTTGGCGTGCTCGCCGCCATATATGTTGTCAATTTATATGAGAACGCATTGGTCTATCAAAAAGCTTTTGATAACTTTTTGTCTTGGGTGTCTCTAGATGCTACATACCAAAGGACATGCAAATCAGACAAACGGTCTAGGAGGAGTTCGAAAAAGTAGGTTTTACGGAAAATTCAAAATGGCGGAAAGACGTGCATGACACAAATGACATCAATGTGTGCATTTGAATCATCATGAGCCAAGGATTCAGAGGAAACAAGAATTTAGTTTCTAGGACTCACGGGTCAGAAGTTGTGAGCATGAACATAAGTGGATATTTGGACTGTTGGTGGCGCTAGAGGGTTTGAGTCAGACACACCAATGTTGCTATAGTAACTTCTGAGACTGTCCTCTACATGTGTGCCAAATTTCATAACTTTCCTACGTACGGTTCTATGGGCTGCCATTGACTTCAATGGCGGAAGAACAAGAAACTGAATAATAATAATAAGAAAACTAACAGAAACAATAGGTGTCTACGCCACTTCGTGGCTTGACCCCTAAATATAGCTGCAAGCAGCGATACCGGGGTCAAGCCAAACATGGCAAAAAATGATTCATACGTGATGACTGTCATGATTTCACATCTAAGTTTGCAATATTTTTATGAAAAAATAGCAATTTTTTTGTATCTTGAGACCACTAGGTGGCGCTGTGCCGAAACAATAGATGGTGCCTCAGGTCATGACTGTGATGACACATACCAAATTTAGTGTAAATACGATAAAGCGATATGGAGATATAGCCTTAAATGACTTGACCACTAGGGGACACTGACCAAACCATAAATTATGACTCAGGTCTTGATTGTGATGACACCCACCAAATTTGGTGTAAATACGATAAAGCGATACGGAGATATAGCCTTAAATGACTTGACCACTAGGGGGCACTGACCAAACCATAAATTATGACTCAGGTCTTGATTGTGATGACACCCACCAAATTTGGTGTAAATACGATAAAGACATGCAGAGATATAGCTTCAAATCTCTTGACCACTAGGGGGTGCCGAAAAGTTTACAAGTTCTTCCAGAACATGTTGCTGATGAACCGTACCAAGTTTCATAACTATACGCAATTGCGTTTCTGAAATACTTGAATTTAAAGAAAAAATTCAAAATGGCCGACACACAAAATGGCCGACCAAAAACCATTTGTTATCGTTTGACTCGGCATGCCTCACGAAATCTAACAAGACCAGTCTCATAATTTTACATTCAAATTTGCAGTAGTTATAAGCAAAAATAGACATTTTTTATATCTCGTGACCAGTAGGGGGCAGTGTGACGAAATGGTGCATGCACCCTCAGGTCATCACTGTTATGACATTTACCAAGTCTCATATTAATACGCAAAAGTTTTGCGAAGATACAGGCTCAAACACATTTTGGCGTGCTCGCCCTCGCATTCTTTGATGCGTTATACGACAACGGATAGGTCTACCGAAAATCTTTTGATAACTTTTTGTCTAGAGTGTCTCTAGATGATGCATACCAAAAATCAAGCCAATCACACGAGCGCTCTAGGAGGAGTTCGAAAAAGTAGGTGTTCAATATAATTCAAAATGGCCGACAGGAAGTCGGTTTGACTCTGACATATTTGGTACAGTCGGACTCAGCACGAGCCAAGGAATCAATAGAGTGAAGTCTCATTTCAGTGTGGCAAATGAATCAAATGCTATAAAGATTTTAAACAATTTATTTATATATCCTGACCACTAGGTGGCGCCGTCCTAAAGATTTATAGGTGCGCTCAGAACATGTCACTGATGAACCATGCCAAATTTCGTAGCGATACGTCATTCTGTTTGTGAAATACTGAACTTAATGAGAAAATTCAAAATGGCCGACACCCAAAATGGCCGACCGAAAACCGTTTGTTATCGTTTGACTCGGCATGCCTCAAGGAATCTAACAAGACCACCTTCATGATTTTAGACTCAAGTTTGAAGTAGTTATAAGCGAAAATAGGCATTTTTCGAATCTCGTGACCACTAGGTGGCGCTGTGACGAAACGTTGCAGGCACCCTCAGGTCATGACTGTTATGACATATACCAAGTTTCGTGTCGATACAATAAAGTTTTGCGAAGATACGGCCTCACGTCCGTTTTGGCGTGCTCGCCGCCATATATGTTGTCACTGTATACGAGAACGCATTGGTCTATCAAAAAGCTTTTGATAACTTTTTGTCTGGGGTGTCTCTAGATGCTACATACCAAAGGACATGCAAATCGGACGAACGGTCTAGGAGGAGTTCGAAAAAGTAGGTTTTACGGAAAATTCAAAATGGCGGAAAGATGTGCATGACACAAATGACATCAATGTGTGCAATTGAATCATCATGAGCAAAGGATTCAGAGGAAACAAGAATTTAGTTTCTAGGACTCACGGGTCAGAAGTTATGAGCATGAACATAAGTGGATTTTTGGACTGTTGGTGGCGCTAGAGGGTTTGAGTCAGACACACCAATGTTGCTATAGTAACTTCTGAGACTGTCCTCTACATGTGTGCCAAATTTCATAACTTTCCTACGTACGGTTCTATGGGCTGCCATTGACTTTTGGGTGGAAGAACGCGGAACAATAATAATAATAATAATAATAAGAAAACTAACAATAACAATAGGGTTCTACGCCCCTTCGGGGCTTGACCCCTAAATATAGCTGCAAGCAGCGATACCGGGGTCAAGCCAAACATGGCAAAAAATGATTCATACGTGATGACTGTCATGATTTAAGATCTAAGTTTGCATTAGTTTTATGAAAAAAAGCAATTTTTTCGTATCTTGAGACCACTAGGTGGCACTGTGCCGAAAGAATAGATGGTGCCTCAGGTCATGACTGTGATGACACCCACCAAATTTGGTGTAAATACAATAAAGGGATGCAGAGATATAGCTTCAAATCTCTTGACCACTAGGGGGCACCGAAAAGTTTACAAGTCCTCCCAGAACATGTTGCTGATGAACCATACCAAGTTTCATAACAATACGCAATTGCGTTTCTGAAATACTTGAACTTAAAGAAAAATTCAAAATGGCCGACACACAAAATGGCCGACCAAAAACCATTTGGTATCGTTTGACTCGGCATGCCTCACGAAATCTAACAAGACCAGTCTCATAATTTTACATTCAAATTTGCAGTAGTTATAAGCAAAAATAGACATTTTTTATATCTCGTGACCAGTAGGGGGCAGTGTGACGAAATTGTGCATGCACCCTCAGGTCATCACTGTTATGACATATACCAAGTCTCATATTAATACGCAAAAGTTTTGCGAAGATACAGGCTCAAACACATTTTGGCGTGCTCGCCCTCGCATTCTTTGATGCGTTATACGACAACGGATAGGTCTACCGAAAAGCTTTTGATAACTTTTTGTCTAGAGTGTATCTAGATGATGCATACCAAAAATCAAGCCAATCACACGAGCGCTCTAGGAGGAGTTCGAAAAAGTAGGTGTTCAATATAATTCAAAATGGCCGACAGGAAGTAGGTTTGACTCAGACATATTTGGTACAGTCGGACTCAGCATGAGCCAAGGAATCAATAGAGTGAAGTCTTATGTCATAGTGGCAATTTAATCAAATGATATAAAGATTTTTAAAAAAATTTTACATATCCTGACCACTAGGTGGCGCCGTCCTAAAGATTTATAGGTGCGCTCAGAACATGTCACTGATGAACCATGCCAAATTTCGTAGCGATACGCCATTCTGTTTGTGAAATACTGAACTTAATGAGAAAATTCAAAATGGCCGACACCCAAAATGGCCGACCGAAAACCGTTTGGTATCGTTTGACTCGGCATGCCTCAAGGAATCTAACAAGACCACCTTCATGATTTTAGACTCAAGTTTGAAGTAGTTATAAGCAAAAATAGGCATTTTTCGAATCTCGTGACCACTAGGTGGCGCTGTGACGAAACGTTGCAGGCACCCTCAGGTCATGACTGTAATGACATATACCAAGTTTCGTGTCGATACAATAAAGTTTTGCGAAGATAAGGCCTCACGTCCGTTTTGGCGTGCTCGCCGCCATATATGTTGTCAATTTATATGAGAACGCATTGGTCTATCAAAAAGCTTTTGATAACTTTTTGTCGTGGGTGTCTCTAGATGCTACATACCAAAGGACATGCAAATCGGACAAACGATCTAGGAGGAGTTCGAAAAAGTAGGTTTTACAGAAAATTCAAAATGGCGGAAAGATTTGCATGACACAAATGACATCAATGTGTGCAATTGAATCATCATGAGCCAAGGATTCAGAGGAAACAAGAATTTAGTTTCTAGGACTCACGGGTCAGAAGATATGAGCATGAACATAAGTGGATTTTTGGACTGTTGGTGGCGCTAGAGGGTTTGAGTCAGACACACCAATGTTGCTATAGTAACTTCTGAGACTGTCCTCTACATGTGTGCCAAATTTCATAACTTTCCTACGTACGGTTCTATGGGCTGCCATTGACTTCAATGGCGGAAGAACTAGGATGAATAATAATAAGAAAACTAACAGATACAATAGGTGTCTACGCCACTTCGTGGCTTGACCCCTAATAAATATAGCTGCAAGCAGCGATACCGGGGTCAAGCCAAACATGGCAAAAAATGATTCATACGTGATGACTGTCATGATTTAAGATCTAAGTTTGCATTAGTTTTATGAAAAAATAGCAATTTTTTCATATCTTGAGACCACTAGGGGGCGCTGTGCCAAAACAATAGATGGTGCCTCAGGGAATGACTGTGATGACACATACCAAATTTAGTGTAAATACAATAAAGCGATACAGAGATATAGCCTTAGATGGCTTGACCACTAGGGGGCACTGACCAAACAATAAATTGTGACTCAGGTCTTGATTGTGATGACACCCACCAAATTTGGTGTAAATACGATAAAGAGATGCAGAGATATAGCTTCAAATCTCTTGACCACTAGGGGGCGCCGAAAAGTTTACAAGTCCTCCCGGAACATGTTGCTGATGAACCATACCAAGTTTCATAACAATACGCAATTGCGTTTCTGAAATACTTGAACTTAAAGAAAAAATTCAAAATGGCCGACACACAAAATGGCCGACCAAAAACCATTTGGTATCGTTTGACTCGGCATGCCTCACGAAATCTAACAAGACCAGTCTCATAATTTTACATTCAAGTTTGCAGTAGTTATAAGCAAAAATAGACATGTTTAATATCTCGTGACCAGTAGGGGGCAGTGTGACGAAATGGTGCATGCACCCTCAGGTCATCACTGTTATGACATATACCAAGTCTCATATTAATACGCAAAAGTTTTGCGAAGATACAGGCTCAAACACATTTTGGCGTGCTCGCCCTCGCATTCTTTGATGCGTTATACGACAACGGATAGGTCTACCGAAAAGCTTTTGATAACTTTTTGTCTAGAGTGTCTCTAGATGATGCATACCAAAAATCAAGCCAATCACACGAGCGCTCCAGGAGGAGTTCGAAAAAGTAGGTGTTCAATATAATTCAAAATGGCCGACAGGAAGTAGGTTTGACTCAGATATATTTGGTACAGTAGGACTCAGCATGAGCCAAGGAATCAATAGAGTGAAGTCTTATGTCATAGTGGCAATTTATTCAAATGATATAAAGATTTTAAACAATTTATTTACATATCCTGACCACTAGGTGGCGCTGTCCTAAAGATTTATAGGTGAGCTCAGAACATGTCACTGATGAACCATGCCAAATTTCGTAGCGATACGCCATTCTGTTTGTGAAATACTGAACTTAATGAGAAAATTCAAAATGGCCGACACCCAAAATGGCCGACCGAAAACCGTTTGGTATCGTTTGACTCGGCATGCCTCAAGGAATCTTACAAGACCACCTTCATGATTTTAGACTCAAGTTTGAAGTAGTTATAAGCGAAAATAAGCATTTTTCGAATCTCGTGACCACTAGGTGGCGCTGTGACGAAACGTTGCAGGCACCCTCAGGTCATGACTGTAATGACATATACCAAGTTTCGTGTCGATACAATAAAGTTTTGCGAAGATACGGCCTCACGTCCGTTTTGGCGTGCTCGCCGCCATATATGTTGTGAATTTATACGAGAACGCATTGGTCTATCAAAAAGCTTTTGATAACTTTTTGTCTGGGGTGTCTCTAGATGCTACATACCAAAGGACATGCAAATCGGACGGACGGTCTAAGAGGAGTTCGAAAAAGTAGGTTTTACGGAAAATTCAAAATGGCGGAAAGATGTGCATGACACAAATGACATCAACATGTGCAACTGAATCATCATGAGCCAAGGATTCAGAGGAAACAAGAATTTATTTTCTAGGACTCATGGGTCACAAGTTGTGAGCATGAACATAAGTGGATTTTTGGACTGTTGGTGGCGCTAGAGGGTTTGAGTCAGACACACCAATGTTGCTATAGTAACTTCTGTGACTGTCCTCTACATGTGTGCCAAATTTCATAACTTTCCTATGTACGGTTCTATGGGCTGCCATTGACTTTTGGGTGGAAGAACGAGGAACAAGAATAACAATAATAATAATAATAATAATAATAATAATAAGAAAACTAACAATAACAATAGGGTTCTACGCCCCTTCGGGGCTTGACCCCTAATAATAATAAGAAAACTAACAAATATAGCTGCAAGCAGCGATACCGGGGTCAAGCCAAACATGGCAAAAAATGATTCATACGTGATGACTGTCATGATTTAAGATCTAAGTTTGCATTAGTTTTATGAAAAAAAGCAATTTTTTCGTATCTTGAGACCACTAGGTGGCACTGTGCCGAAAGAATAGATGGTGCCTCAGGTCATGACTGTGATGACACATACCAAATTTAGTGTAAATACAATAAAGCGATACGGAGATATAGCCTTAAATGACTTGACCACTAGGGGGCACTGACCAAAAAATTAATTGTGACTCAGGTCTTGATTGTGATGACACCCACCAAATTTGGTGTAAATACGATAAAGAGATGCAGAGATATAGCTTCAAATCTCTTGACCACTAGGGGGCACCGAAAAGTTTACAAGTCCTCCCAGAACATGTTGCTGATGAACCATACCAAGTTTCATAACAATACGCAATTGCGTTTCTGAAATACTTGAACTTAAAGAAAAATTCAAAATGGCCGACACACAAAATGGCCGACCAAAAACCATTTGGTATCGTTTGACTCGGCATGCCTCACGAAATCTAACAAGACCAGTCTCATAATTTTACATTCAAATTTGCAGTAGTTATAAGCAAAAATAGACATTTTTTATATCTCGTGACCAGTAGGGGGCAGTGTGACGAAATGGTGCATGCACCCTCAGGTCATCACTGTTATGACATATACCAAGTCTCATATTAATACGCAAAAGTTTTGCGAAGATACAGTCTCAAACACATTTTGGCGTGCTCGCCCTCGCATTCTTTGATGCGTTATACGACAACGGATAGGTCTACCAAAAATCTTTTGATAACTTTTTGTCTAGAGTGTCTCTAGATGATGCATACCAAAAATCAAGCCAATCACACGAGCGCTCTAGGAGGAGTTCGAAAAAGTAGGTGTTCAATATAATTCAAAATGGCCGACAGGAAGTAGGTTTGACTCAGACATATTTGGTACAGTCGGACTCAGCATGAGCCAAGGAATCAATAGAGTGAAGTCTTATGTCATAGTGGCAATTTAATCAAATGATATAAAGATTGAAAAAAAAATGTTTAACATATCCTGACCACTAGGTGGCGCCATCCTAAAGATTTATAGGTGCGCTCAGAACATGTCACTGATGAACCATGCCAAATTTCGTAGCAATACGCCATTCTGTTTGTGAAATACTAAACTTAATGAGAAAATTCAAAATGGCCGACACCCAAAATGGCCGACCGAAAACCGTTTGGTATCGTTTGACTCGGCATGCCTCAAGGAATCTAACAAGACCACCTTCATGATTTTAGACTCAAGTTTGAAGTAGTTATAAGCGAAAATAGGCATTTTTCGAATCTCGTGACCACTAGGTGGCGCTGTGACGAAACGTTGCAGGCACCCTCAGGTCAAGACTGTAATGACATATACCAAGTTTCGTGTCGATACACCAAAGTGTTGCGAAGATACGGCCTCACATCCGTTTTGGCGTGCTCGCCGCCATATATGTTGTCACGGTATACGAGAACGCATTGGTCTATCAAAAAGCTTTTGATAACTTTTTGTCTTGGGTGTCTCTAGATGCTAGATACCAAAGGACATGCAAATCGGACAAACACTCTAGGAGGAGTTCGAAAAAGTAGGTTTTACGGAAAATTCAAAATGGCGGAAAGATGTGCATGACACAAATGACATCAATGTGTGCAATTGAATCATCATGAGCCAAGGATTCAGAGGAAACAAGAATTTAGTTTCTAGGACTGATGGGTCAGAAGTTATGAGCATGAACATAAGTGGATTTTTGGACTGTTGGTGGCGCTAGAGGGTTTGAGTCAGACACACCAATGTTGCTATAGTAACTTCTGAGACTGTCCTCTACATGTGTGCCAAATTTCATAACTTTCCTACGTACGGTTCTATGGGCTGCCATTGACTTTTGGGTGGAAGAACGAGGAAGATAAATAATAAATATAGCTGCAAGCAGCGATACCGGGGTCAAGCCGAACATGGCAAAAAATGATTCATACGTGATGACTGCCATGATTTAACATCTAAGTTTGCATTAGTTTTATGAAAAAAAGCATATTTTTCCTATCTTGAGACCACTAGGTGGCACTGCGCCAAAAGAACAGATGGTGCCTCAGGTCACAACTGTGATGACACATACCAAATTTAGTGTAAATACAATAAGGCGATACGGAGATATAGCCTTAAATGACTTGACCACTAGGGGGCACTGACCAAAAAATAAATTGTGACTCAGGTCTTGATTGTGATGACACCCACCAAATTTGGTGTAAATACAATAAAGAGATGCAGAGATTTAGCCTTAAATAACTTGACCACTAGGGGGCACTGACCAAAAAATTAATTGTGACTCAGGTCTTGATTGTGATGACACCCACCAAATTTGGTGTAAATACAATAAAGAGATGCAGAGATATAGCCTTAAATGACTTGACCACTAGGGGGCACTGACCAAAAAATAAATTGTGACTCAGGTCTTGATTGTGATGACACCCACCAAATTTGGTGTAAATACAATAAAGAGATGCAGAGATATAGCCTTAAATAACTTGACCACTAGGGGGCACTGACCAAAAAATAAATTGTGACTCAGGTCTTGATTGTGATGACACCCACCAAATTTGGTGTAAATACGATAAAGAGATGCAGAGATATAGCTTCAAATCTCTTGACCACTAGGGGGCACCGGAAAGTTTACAAGTCCTCCCAGAACATGTTGCTGATGAACCATACCAAGTTTCATAACAATACGCAATTGCGTTTCTGAAATACTTGAACTTAAAGAAAAATTCAAAATGGCCGACACACAAAATGGCCGACCAAAAACCATTTGGTATCGTTTGACTCGGCATGCCTCAAGAAATCTAACAAGACCACTCTCATAATTTTACATTCAAGTTTGCAGTAGTTATAAGCAAAAATAGACATTTTTTATATCTCGTGACCAGTAGGGGGCAGTGTGACGAAATGGTGCATGCACCCTCAGGTCATCACTGTTATGACATATACCAAGTCTCATATTAATACACAAAAGTTTTGCGAAGATACAGGCTCAAACACATTTTGGCGTGCTCGCCCTCGCATTCTTTGATGCGTTATACGACAACAAATAGGTCTACCGAAAAGCTTTTGATAACTTTTTGTCTAGAGTGTCTCTAGATGATGCATACCAAAAATCAAGCCAATCACACGAGCGCTCTAGGAGGAGTTCGAAAAAGTAGGTGTTCAATATAATTCAAAATGGCCGACAGGAAGTAGGTTTGACTCAGACATATTTGGTACAGTCGGACTCAGCATGAGCCAAGGAATCAATAGAGTGAAGTCTTATGTCATAGTGGCAATTTAATCAAATGATATAAACATTTTAAACGATTTATTTACATATCCTGACCACTAGGTGGCGCTGTCCTAAAGATTTATAGGTGCGCTCAGAACATGTCACTGATGAACCATGCCAAATTTCGTAGCGATACGCCATTCTGTTTGTGAAATACTGAACTTAATGAGAAAATTCAAAATGGCCGACACCCAAAATGGCCGACCGAAAACCGTTTGGTATCGTTTGACTCGGCATGCCTCAAGGAATCTAACAAGACCAACTTCATGATTTTAGACTCAAGTTTGAAGTAGTTATAAGCGAAAATAGGCATTTTTCGAATCTCGTGACCACTAGGTGGCGCTGTGACGAAACGTTGCAGGCACCCTCAGTTCATGACTGTAATGACATATACCAAGTTTCGTGTCGATACACCAAAGTGTTGCGAAGATACAGCCACACGTCCGTTTTGGCGTGCTCGCCGCCATATATGTTGTTAATTTATACGAGAACGCATTGGTCTATCAAAAAGCTTTTGATAACTTTTTGTCAGAGGTGTCTCTAGATGCTATATACCAAAGGACATGCAAATCGGACAAACGCTCTAGGAGGAGTTCGAAAAAGTAGGTTTTACGGAAAATTCAAAATGGCGGAAAGATGTGCATGACACAAATGACATCAATGTGTGCAATTGAATCAACATGAGCCAAGGATTCAGAGGAAACAAGAATTTAGTTTCTAGGACTCACGGGTCAGAAGTTATGAGCATGAACATAAGTGGACTTTTGGACTGTTGGTGGCGCTAGAGAGTTTGAGTTAGACACACCAAATTTGCTATAGTAACTTCTAAGACTGTCCTGTACATGTGTGCCAAATTTCATAACTTTCCTATGTACGGTTCTATGGGCTGCCATTGACTTCAATGGCGGAAGAGGAAGAATAATAATAATAATAATAAATATAGCTGCAAGCAGCGATACCGGGGTCAAGCCAAACATGGCAAAAAATAATTCATACGTGATGACTGTCATGATTTAAGATCTAAGTTTGCATTAGTTTTATGAAAAAAATAGCAATTTTTTCGTATCTTGAGACCACTAGGTGGCGCTGTGCCGAACAATAGATGGTGCCTCAGGTCATGACTGTGATGACACATACCAAATTTAGTGTAAATACGATAAACCGATACGGAGATATCGCCTTAAATGACTTGACCACTAGGGGGCACTGACCAAACAATAAATTGTAACTCAGGCCTTGATTGTGATGACACCCACCAAATTTGGTGTAAATACGATAAAGAGATGCAGAGATATAGCTTCAAATCTCTTGACCACTAGGGGGCGCCAAAAAGTTTACAAGTCCTCCCAGAACATGTTGCTGATGAACCATACCAAGTTTCATAACAATACGCAATTGCGTTTCTGAAATACTTGAACTTAAAGAAAAAATTCAAAATGGCCGACACACAAAATGGCCGACCAAAAACCATTTGGTATCGTTTGACTCGGTATGCCTCAAGAAATCTAACAAGACGAGTCTCATAATTTTACATTCAAGTTTGCAGTAGTTATAAGCAAAAATAGACATTTTTTATATCTCGTGACCAGTAGGGGGCAGTGTGACGAAATGGTGCATGCACCCTCAGGTCATCACTGTTATGACATATACCAAGTCTCATATTAATACACAAAAGTTTTGCGAAGATACAGGCTCAAACACATTTTGGCGTGCTCGCCCTCGCATTCTTTGATGCGTTGTACGACAACGGATAGGTCTACCGAAAAGCTTTTGATAACTTTTTGTCTAGAGTGTCTCTAGATGATGCATACCAAAAATCAAGCCAATCACACGAGCGCTCTAGGAGGAGTTCGAAAAAGTAGGTGTTCAATATAATTCAAAATGGCCGACAGGAAGTAGGTTTGACTCAGACATATTTGGTACAGTCGGACTCAGCATGAGCCAAGGAATCAATAGAGTGAAGTCTTATGTCATAGTGGCAATTTAATCAAATGATATAAAGATTTAAAAAAAAATTTACATATCCTGACCACTAGGTGGCGCCGTCCTAAAGATTTATAGGTGCGCTCAGAACATGTCACTGATGAACCATGCCAAATTTCGTAGCGATACGCCATTCTGTTTGTGAAATACTGAACTTAATGAGAAAATTCAAAATGGCCGACACCCAAAATGGCCGACCGAAAACCGTTTGGTATCGTTTGACTCGGCATGCCTCAAGGAATCTAACAAGACCACCTTCATGATTTTAGACTCAAGTTTGAAGTAGTTATAAGCGAAAATAAGCATTTTTCGAATCTCGTGACCACTAGGTGGCGCTGTGACGAAACGTTGCAGGCACCCTCAGGTCAAGACTGTAATGACATATACCAAGTTTCGTGTCGATACACCAAAGTGTTGCGAAGATACAGCCTCATGTCAATTTTGGCGTGCTCGCCGCCGTATATGTTGTCACGGTATACGAGAACGCATTGGTCTATCAAAAAGCTTTTGATAACTTTTTGTCAGGGGTGTCTCTAGATGCTAGATACCAAAGGACTTGCAAATCGGACAAACGCTTTAGGAGGAGTTCGAAAAAGTAGGTTTTACGGAAAATTCAAAATGGCGGAAAGATGTGCATGACACAAATGACATCAATGTGTGCATTTGAATCATCATGAGCCAAGGATTCAGAGGAAACAAGAATTTAGTTTCTAGGACTCATGGGTCAGAAGTTATGAGCATGAACATAAGTGGATTTTTGGACTGTTGGTGGCGCTAGAGGGTTTGAGTCAGACACACCAAAGTTGCTATAGTAACTTCTGAGACTGTCCTCTATCAGTGTGCCAAATTTCATAACTTTCCTATGTACGGTTCTATGGGCTGCCATTGACTTTCGGCGGAAGAACGAGGAAGAAAAATAATAATAATAATAATAATAAGAAAACTAACAATAACAATAGGGTTCTACGCCCCTTCGGGGCTTGACCCCTAAATATAGCTGCAAGCAGCAATTACCGGGGTCAAGCCAAAAAGGGCACAGAAGAAAGTAAGGTTGAGTTCGGATGAGCAGTTTAAAGAACCTAGGAAAATCTCTTGATTTTAGACAAAATAATATAAAATAATTCCAGCAAAAAAGCTGCGTTCTCATTCAGTGAAATCACTCCCTCTCTTCTCGAATATCATTGACAACTAGAACACTGAAGGACATGTGAGTGGTGCTTGCAGTGGCAATACTCAGCTCACAAGATGTTACAGTGGTGTTAATGAGTCAAAAGAGACCATCCCCGTGTCTCTATCTTGTTCTGATGCAGAGATATAGCTTTTGCAAACACGGTTGATAAGGTATTTTCAATGGTTGCTAGGGAGTGAATTGGCAACCACCAGTGATTATAGTCAAAGCCATGAAAGGAATAATCCATGATACCTCATGGTTTTAGTTGTGTTGTTGCAGTAGTTTTAGGCAAAAAATGGCATATTCTATCTCAAAACCAGTAGGTGGCGCAATGACAAAAATGTGCATGCAGCATTAGGTCATGATTGTGTTACATCTAGCTAGTTTTATGACTATAAACTTTAATTTAGTGAAGAAACAGTTGTATGGCCGTAGGGCTGGCTTGATATCAAAGGTTTTGTTCAATTATAAGGCCATCTAGTGGTGCAAGCATACATTTTTTTTGGTGTGGCCTCAGACTGTGCACATACATCAGTGTGTCAAATCTGGTGTAAAAATCTCATTTTGTTGCAGAGTTATAACCATTTATGTGTAAAAAACACAAAATTTAAAGGTCATTTTTCGTTTTTTGCAATTTTCGGCCATTTCTGATGGAAATTTTAATATAACGCCAATAGAACTTTTTGTTCAGAAGGTAAGGTTAGTTTCTTTCTATGGTGTTTTCGAGTCGATCAGAATTACGCTCGCGGAGATATTCACGCGTGTTTTTTAAGCGCTATTTTGCCGCACAGGGTTAACCGTAAGGCGAATCCTGGCATGTTTGGTATCGTTGGACTCGGCAACTATTCAAAACTCCAAGGAAACAAGTCCCATGAAAATACGTTGATCACAGCCAAAGTTATAGGCCTATAAAACATTTGTCTGGCCACTAGGTGGCGCTGCAACGAAACTGTGCATGCACCCTCAGTTCCTGACTGGCATCACCAGTACCAAGTTTCGTGTCAATAAGCCTAAGTTTGGTGAAGAAACAGCCTAAAATCTGTTTTTTTGCGCTCTTCTTAAAATTCGTTGAAGCGCTATACGATAACGGATTGGTTTATCGAAATTCTTTTGATAACTTTTTGCCATGAGTGTCTCTAGATGCTGCATACAGATTTTCTTGGCAATCGGGTAAAAACTCTAGGACGAGTTCGCAAAAGTAGGTTTTACGAATAATTCAAAATGGCGGAAAATTTTTCATGACGGAAAATGACGTCATAGAGTCTAATCGAATCGTCTTGAGCCAAGCAATCAGAAGAAAGAAGAATTTCGTTTCTAGGACTTACGGATCAGAAGTTATAAGCAAAAACGTAAGTGCAACTTTGGACTGTTGGTGGCGCTAGCGGGTTTGAGATAGAGACTCCAAAATTGCTATGGATATTATTTGGACTGTCCTCTATCAGTGTGCCAAATTTCATAACTTTCCTACGTACGGTTCTATGGGCTGCCATAGACCGCAATGGCGGAAGAAGAAAAATTTACTAACAGAAACAATTGCCAATATAGCTGCAAGCAGCGATACCGGGGTCAAGCCAAACATGGCAAAAAATGATTCATACGTGATGACTGTCATGATTTAAGATCTAAGTTTGCATTAGTTTTATGAAAAAAAGCAATTTTTTGTATCTTGAGACCACTAGGTGGCACTGTGCTGAAAGAATAGATGGTGCCTCAGGTCATGACTGTGATGACACATACCAAATTTAGTGTAAATACAATAAAGCGATACGGAGATATAGCCTTAAATGACTTGACCACTAGGGGGCACTGACCAAAAAATAAATTGTGACTCAGGTCTTGATTGTGATGACACCCACCAAATTTGGTGTAAATACAATAAAGAGATGCAGAGATATAGCCTTAAATGACTTGACCACTAGGGGGCACTGACCAAAAAATAAATTGTGACTCAGGTCTTGATTGTGATGACACCCACCAAATTTGGTGTAAATACGATAAAGAGATGCAGAGATATAGCTTCAAATCTCTTGACCACTAGGGGGCACCGGAAAGTTTACAAGTCCTCCCAGAACATGTTGCTGATGAACCATACCAAGTTTCATAACAATACGCAATTGCGTTTCTGAAATACTTGAACTTAAAGAAAAATTCAAAATGGCCGACACACAAAATGGCCGACCAAAAACCATTTGGTATCGTTTGACTCGCCATGCCTCACGAAATCTAACAAGACCAGTCTCATAATTTTACATTCAAGTTTGCAGTAGTTATAAGCAAAAATAGACATTTTTTATATCTCGTGACCAGTAGGGGGCAGTGTGACGAAATGGTGCATGCACCCTCAGGTCATCACTGTTATGACATAGCCCAAGTCTCATATTAATACGCAAAAGTTTTGCGAAGATACAGGCTCAAACACATTTTGGCGTGCTCGCCCTCGCATTCTTTGATACGTTATACGACAACGGATAGGTCTACCGAAAATCTTTTGATAACTTTTTGTCTAGAGTGTCTCTAGATGATGCATACCAAAAATCAAGCCAATCACACAAGCGCTCTAGGAGGAGTTCGAAAAAGTGGGTGTTCAATATAATTCAAAATGGCCGATAGGAAGTAGGTTTGACTCAGACATATTTGGTACAGTCGGACTCAGCATGAGCCAAGGAATCAATAGAGTGAAGTCTTATGTCATAGTGGCAATTTAATCAAATGATATAAAGATTTTAAAAAATGTATTTACATATCCTGACCACTAGGTGGCGCTGTCCTAAAGATTTATAGGTGCGCTCAGAACATGTCACTGATGAACCATGCCAAATTTCGTAGCGATACGTTATTCTGTTTGTGAAATACTGAACTTAAGGAGAAAATTCAAAATGGCCGACACACAAAATGGCCGACCGAAAACCGTTTGAAATCGTTTGACTCGGCATGCCTCAAGGAATCTAACAAGACCACCTTTGTGATTTTAGGCCAAAGTTTGAAGTAGTTATAAGCGAAAATAGGCATTTTTCGAATCTCGTGACCACTAGGTGGCGCTGTGACGAAACGTTGCAGGCACCCTCAGGTCATGACTGTAATGACATATACCAAGTTTCGTGTCGATACAATAAAGTTTTGCGAAGATAAGGCCTCACGTCCGTTTTGGCGTGCTCGCCGCTATATATGTTGTCAATTTATACGAGAACGCATTGGTCTATCAAAAAGCTTTTGATAACTTTTTGTCGTGGGTGTCTCTAGATGCTACATACCAAAGGACATGCAAATCGGACAAACGGTCTAGGAGGAGTTCGAAAAAGTAGGTTTTACAAAAAATTCAAAATGGCGGAAAGATTTGCATGACACCAATGACATCAATGTGTGCATTTGAATCATCATGAGCCAAGGATTCAGATGAAACAAGAATTTAGTTTCTAGGACTCATGGGTCAGAAGTTATGAGCATGAACATAAGTGGATTTTTGGACTGTTGGTGGCGCTAGAGGGTTTGAGTCAGACACACCAAAGTTGCTATAGTAACTTCTGAGACTGTCCTCTACATGTGTGCCAAATTTCATAACTTTCCTATGTACGGTTCTATGGGCTGCCATTGACTTCAATGGCGGAAGAGGAAACATAATAATAATAATAATAATAATAATAATAATAATAAGAAAACTAACAATAACAATAGGGTTCTACGCCCCTTCGGGGCTTGACCCCTAATAAGAAAAATATAGCTGCAAGCAGCGATACCGGGGTCAAGCCAAACATGGCAAAAAATGATTCATACGTGATGACTGTCATGATTTAAGATCTAAGTTTGCATTAGTTGTAGGAAAAAAATAGCAATTTTTTCGTATCTTGAGACCACTAGGTGGCGCTGTGCCGAAACAATAGATGGTACCTCAGGTCATGACTGTGATGACACATACCAAATTTAGTGTAAATACAATAAAGCAATACGGAAATATAGCCTTAAATGACTTGACCACTAGGGGGCACTGACCAAACAATAAATTGTGACTCAGGTCTTGATTGTGATGACACCCACCAAATTTGGTGTAAATACGATAAAGAGATGAAGAGATATAGCTTCAAATCTCTTGACCACTAGGGGGCGCCGAAAAGTTTACAAGTCCTCCCAGAACATGTTGCTGATGAACCATACCAAGTTTCATAACAATACGCAATTGCGTTTCTGAAATACTTGAATTTAAAGAAAAAATTCAAAATGTCCGACACACAAAATGGCCGACCAAAACCATTTGGTATCGTTTGACTCGGCATGCCTCACGAAATCTAACAAAACTAGTCTCATAATTTTACATTCAGGTTTGCAGTAGTTATAAGCAAAAATAGACATATTTTATATCTCGTGACCAGTAGGGGGCAGTGTGAGGAAATGGTGCATGCACCCTCAGGTCATCACTGTTATGACATATACCAAGTCTCATATTAATACGCAAAAGTTTTGCGAAGATACAGGCTCAAACACATTTTGGCGTGCTCGCCCTCGCATTCTTTGATGCGTTATACGACAACGGATAGGTCTACCGAAAAGCTTTTGATAACTTTTTGTCTAGAGTGTCTCTAGATGATGCATACCAAAAATCAAGCCAATCACACGAGCGCTCTAGGAGGAGTTCGAAAAAGTAGGTGTTCAATATAATTCAAAATGGCCGACAGGAAGTAGGTTTGACTCAGACATATTTGGTACAGTCGGACTCGGCATGAGCCAAGGAATCAATAGAGTGAAGTCTTATGTCAGTGTGGCAATTTAATCAAATGATATAAAGATTTTAAACAATTTATTTACATATCCTGACCACTAGGTGGCGCCGTCCTAAAGATTTATAGGTGCGCTCAGAACATGTCACCCATGAACCATGCCAAATTTCGTAGCCATACGCCATTCTGTTTGTGAAATACTGAACTTAATGAGAAAATTCAAAATGGCCGACACCCAAAATGGCCGACCGAAAACCGTTTGGTATCGTTTGACTCGGCATGCCTCAAGGAATCTAACAAGACCATCTTCATAATTTTAGACTCAACTTTGAAGTAGTTATAAGTGAAAATAAGCATTTTTCGAATCTCGTGACCACTAGGTGGCGCTGTGACAAAACGTTGCAGGCACCCTCAGGTCATGACTGTAATGACATATACCAAGTTTCGTGTCGATACAATAAAGTTTTGCGAAGATACGGCCTCACGTCCGTTTTGGCGTGCTCGCCGCCATATATGTTGTCAATTTATACAAGAACGCATTGGTCTATCAAAAAGCTTTTGATAACTTTTTGTCTGGGGTGTCTCTAGATGCTATATACCAAAGGACATGCAAATCGGACGAACGCTCTAGGAGGAGTTCGAAAAAGTAGGTTTTACGGAAAATTCAAAATGGCGGAAAGATTTGCATGACACAAATGGCATCAATGTGTGCATTTGAATCATCATGAGCCAAGGATTCAGAGGAAACAAGAATTTAGTTTCTAGGACTCACGGGTCAGAAGTTATGAGCATGAACATAAGTGGATTTTTGGACTGTTGGTGGCGCTAGAGGGTTTGAGTCAGACACACCAATGTTGCTATAGTAACTTCTAAGACTGTCCTCTACATGTGTGCCAAATTTCATAACTTTCCTACGTACGGTTCTATGGGCTGCCATTGACTTCAATGGCGGAAGAACAAGGATGAATAATAATAATAAGAAAACTAACAATAACAATAGGTGTCTACGCCACTTCGTGGCTTGACCCCTAACTAACAATAACAATAGGGTTCTACGCCCCTTCGGGGCTTGACCCCTAATAAGAAAACTAACAGAAACAATAGGTGTCTACGCCACTTCGTGGCTTGACCCCTAATAACAATAGGGTTCTACGCCCCTTCGGGGCTTGACCCCTAATAATTAGGGGTCAAGCCCCGAAGGGGCGTAGAACCCTATTGTTATTGTTAGTTTTCTTATTAGGGGTCAAGCCCCGAAGGGGCGTAGAACCCTATTGTTATTGTTAGTTTTCTTATTAGGGGTCAAGCCACGAAGTGGCGTAGACACCTATTGTTTCTGTTAGTTTTCTTATTATTATTATTCAGTTTCTTGTTCTTCCGCCATTGAAGTCAATGGCAGCCCATAGAACCGTACGTAGGAAAGTTATGAAATTTGGCACACATGTAGAGGACAGCCTCAGAAGTTACTATAGCAACATTGGTGTGTCTGACTCAAACCCTCTAGCGCCACCAACAGACCAAAAATCCACTTATGTTCATGCTCATAACTTCTGACCCGTGAGTCCTAGAAACTAAATTCCTGTTTCCTCTGAATCCTTGACTCGTGATGATTCAAATGCACACATTGATGTCATTTGTGTCATGCACATCTTTCCGCCATTTTGAATTTTTCGTAAAACCTACTTTTTCGAACTCCTCCTAGACCGTTTGTCCGATTTGCATGTCCTTTGGTATATAGCATCTAGAGACACCTCTGACAAAAAGTTATCAAAAGCTTTTTCATAGACCAATGCATTCTCATATAAATTGACAACATATACGGCGGCGAGCACGCCAAAACGGACGTGAGGCCTTATCTTCGCAAAACTTTATTGTATCGACACGAAACTTGGTATATGTCATAACAGTCATGACCTGAGGGTGCCTGCAACGTTTCGGCACAGCGCCCCCTAGTGGTCACGAGATTCGAAAAAAGCCTATTTTCGCTTATAACTACTTCAAACTTGAGTCTAAAATCATGAAGGTGGTCTTGTTAGATTCCTTGAGGCATGCCGAGTCAAACGATACCAAACGGTTTTCGGTCGACCATTTTGGGTGTCGGCCATTTTGAATTTTCTCATTAAGTTCAGTATTTCACAAACAGAATGGCGTATCGCTACGAAATTTGGCATGGTTCATCAGTGACATGTTCTGAGCGCACCTATAAATCTTTAGGACGGCGCCACCTAGTGGTCAGGATATGTAAATAAATTGTTTAAAATCTTTATATCATTTGATTAAATTGCCACTATGACATAAGACTTCACTCTATTGATTCCTTGGCTCATGCTGAGTCCGACTGTACCAAATATGTCTGAGTCAAACCTACTTCCTGTCGGCCATTTTGAATTATATTGAACACCTACTTTTTCGAACTCCTCCTAGAGCGCTCGTGTGATTGGCTTGATTTTTGGTATGCATCATCTAGAGCCACTCCAGACAAAAAGTTATCAAAAACTTTTCGGTAGACCAATCCGTTGTCGTATAACGCATCAAAGAATGCGAGGGCGAGCACGCCAAAATGTGTTTGAGCCTGTATCTTCGCAAAACTTTTGCGTATTAATATGAGACTTGGTATATGTCATAACAGTGATGACCTGAGGGTGCATGCAACATTTCGTCACACTGCCCCCTACTGGTCACGAGATATAAAAAATGTCTATTTTTGCTTATAACTACTGCAAACTTGAGTGTAAAATTATGAGACTGGTCTTGTTAGAATTCTTGAGGCATACCGAGTCAAACGATACCAAATGGTTTTTGGTCGGCCATTTTGTGTGTCGGCCATTTTGAATTTTTTCTTTAAGTTCAAGTATTTCAGAAACGCAATTGCGTATTGTTATGAAACTTGGTATGTTTCATCAGCAACATGTTCTGGGAGAACTTGTAAACTTTTTGGCGCCCCCTAGTGGTCAAGAGATTTGAAGCTATATCTCTGCATCTCTTTATCGTATTTACACCTAATTTGGTCGGTGTCATCACAATCAAGGCCTGAGTTACAATTTATTGTTTGGTCAGTGCCCCCTAGTGGTCAAGTCATTTAAGGCTATATCTCCGTATCGGTTTATCGTATTTACACTAAATTTGGTATGTGTCATCACAGTCATGACCTGAGGCACCATCTATTGTTTCGGCACAGCACCACCTAGTGGTCTCAAGATACGAAAAAATTGCTATTTTTTTCATAAAACTAATGCAAACTTAGATCTTAAATCATGACAGTCATCACGTATGAATCATTTTTTGCCATGTTTGGCTTGACCCCGGTATCGCTGCTTGCAGCTATATTCTATTATTCTTCTTCTTCCGCCATTGCGTCTATGGCAGCCCATAGAACCGTACGTAGGAAAGTTATGAAATTTGGCACACTCATAGAGGACATTCCAAATAGTCACCACACCAAATTTGGAGTGTCTATGTCAAACCCAATAGCGCCACCAACAGTCCAAATTTTCACTTACATTTTTGGTTATAACTGCTGACCCGTACGTCATAGAAACGCAATTCTTGTTTCTTCTGATTCCTTGGCTCATGCCGATTCGATTGCACCATATGACATCATTTCCGTTATGCTAATTATTTCGATATTTTGGATTGGTTGTAAAACCTACTTTTTCTAACTCGTCCTAGAGCTTTTGTCCAATTTGCTTAAAGAATGGGTGTGTAGCATCTATAGACACTCATGGCAAAAAGTTATGGAATTCGTGTTGATTCACCAATCCGTTACCGTATAACGCGTAAATGAATTTTACGTAGAACGCGAAAAAACGGATTTGAGGCTGTATCTTCACCAAAGTTAAGCGTATTCATACGAAACTTGGTAGTTTTGATGGCAGTCACGACCTGAGGGTGTGTGCCCAGTTTCGTCACAGCGCCACCTAGTGTTCACGAGATTTGAAAAATGGCTATTTTTGCTTATAACTACTGCAAACTTGAGTCTAAAATTATAAAAGTGCTATTGTTAGATTCCTTGAGGCATGCCGAGTCAAACGATACCAAAAGGTTTTCGGTCGGCCATTTTGGGGGTCGGCCATTTTGAATTTTAACTTTTTTTGTAGGAAAGTTATGAAATTTGGCACACTCAAAGAGGACATTCCAAATAGTCCCCACACCAAATTTGGAGTGTCTATGTCAAACCCGATAGCGCCACCAACAGTCCAAATTTTCACTTACATTTTTGGTTATAACTGCTGACCCGTACGTCATAGAAATGCAATTCTTGTTTCTTCTGATTCTTTGGCTCATGCCAATTCCATTGCACCATATGACATCATTTCCGTCATGCTAATTATTTCGATATTTTGAATTGTTTGTAAAACCTACTTTTTCGAACTCGTCCTAGAGCTTTTGTCCAATTTGCGTAAAGAATGGATGTGTAGCATCTAGAGACACTCATGGCAAAAAGTTATGGAATTCATGTCGATTCGCCAATCCGTTTCCGTACACCACGTCAACGAATTTTACGCAGATTGGGAACAAACGGATTTGAGGCAGTATCTTCGCCAAAGTTAAACATATTCACATGAGATTTGGTAGTTTTGATGGCAGTCATGACCTGAGGGTGCGTGCACAGTTTCGGTACAGCGCCACCTAGTTTGAGCATGTTGATGAGCATGCCGCAATGGATTTGTGGCTATATCTTCGCAAAAGTTCTGCACATTGGCAGTGGTTCAGTGGTTCAGGGGTTAGTGGTGGTTGTCTACAAATCGGAAGGTTGGTGGTTCAAACCCCAGCTCCACCTGACCAAGTGGCAAGATGTCCATGAGTTATATGTCATAACAGTCATTGAAAAGTGATTTTTTTTGCTTATAACTACTGCAAAATTGAGTCTAAATTCATGAAAGCTATTGTTAGATTCCTTGAGGCATGCCGAGTCAAATGATATCAAAACGTTTTCTGTCTGCCATTTTCAATAACAAAGCATACCAACTTTTTCAAAACTCCTCCAACAGCGTTCGTTTGATTGGCTTGGATTTGGTACACACAATCTAGGCTCTAGACAAAAAGTTTTTGTCAGTTGTTGTATAGCACATCAACAAATATAA
Source organism: Misgurnus anguillicaudatus (assembly GCF_027580225.2). Classification (NCBI taxonomy): domain Eukaryota; kingdom Metazoa; phylum Chordata; class Actinopteri; order Cypriniformes; family Cobitidae; genus Misgurnus; species Misgurnus anguillicaudatus. The sequence goes on from NC_073339.2 coordinate 27,346,646, forward strand.
TGGTGAGCACGAAAATGGATTTGAGGCTATATCTTCGCAAAGGTTTTGCAAATTGATGTGTGTATTGGCAGTGGTTCAGTGGTTAGTGTAGGTTGTCCACAAATCGGAAGGTTGGTGGTTCAAACCCGAGCTCCACCTGACCAAGTGATGAGGTGTCCATGAGTGAGACATCTAAGCCCAAATGCTCCCGATGAGCTGGATGGCTCTTGTGTGGCTGACACTGTATGAATAGGTGAATGTTTCACAACTTGTAAATGTCATGAACTGAGGGTGTATGGAATGTTTTGTTACAGCACCACCTAGTTCATCAGTGACATTTTTTGAAAGCCCTTGTAAACTTTTCAGTGCCCCCTACTGGTTAAGAGTTTTGAGGCTTTATCTCCAGATCACTTTATCGTATGTACACCAAATTTGGATTTGTCATCACAATCATGACCTGAGGCACCATATTGTTTCGGTGCAGTGCCCCCAGTGGTCAAGTCATTTGAGGCTATATTTCAACATTGCTTAATCATATGTATATCAAATTTTGTGGGTGTCATCACAATCATGACCCAAGGCATCATCTAATGTTTCGGTGCAGTGCCACCTAGTGGCCAAGTCATTTGAGACCATATCTCCACATTGCTTAATCATATGTACACAAAATTTGGTGGGTGTCATCACAATCATGACCTGATGCACCATCTATTGTTTCGGTGCAGTGCCTCCTAGTGGTCAAGTCATTTGAGGCTATATATCAACATTGCTTAATTGTATGTATATCAAATTTGGTGGGTGTCATCACAATCATGACCTGAGGCACCATCTGTTGTTTCGGGGCAGTGCCCCCAGTGGTCAAGTCATTTGAGGCTGTATATCAACATTGCTTAATCGTATGTATATCAAATTTGGTGGGTGTCATCACAATCATGACCTGAGGCACCATCTATTGTTTCGATGCAGTGCCCCCTAGTGGTCAAGTCATTTGAGGCTATATCTCCACATTGCTTAATCGTATGTACACCAAATTTGGTGGGTGTCTTCACAATCGTGACCTGAGGCACCATCTATTGTTTTAGTGCAGTGCCCCCTAGTGGTCAAGTCATTTGAGGCTATGTCTCAACATTGCTTAATCATATGTATATTAAATTTGGTGGGTGTCATCACAAACATGACCTGAGGCAAAACCCATTGTTTCTACACAGCACTCAAGATTTGAAAAATGGCTATATTTGCCTTAATCTACTGAAAACTTCTTAAATCTTAAATCATGACGGTCATCAACCAATACTTCATTCTGTGCCCTTTTTAGCTTGACCCCGGCATCGCTGCTTGCAGCTATATTTAGGGGTCAAGCCCCGAAGGGGCGTAGAACCCTATTGTTATTGTTAGTTTTCTTATTATTATTATTATTATTATTATTATTATTATTATGTTTCCTCTTCCGCCATTGAAGTCAATGGCAGCCCATAGAACCGTATGTAGGAAAGTTATGAAATTTGGCACACATGTAGAGGACAGTCTCAGAAGTTACTATAGCAACATTGGTGTGTCTGACTCAAACCCTCTAGCGCCACCAACAGTCCAAATATCCACTTATGTTCATGCTCACAACTTCTGACCCATGAGTCCTAGAAAATAAATTCTTGTTTCCTCTGAATCCTTGGCTCATGATGATTCAATTGCACATGTTGATGTCATTTGTGTCATGCACATCTTTCCGCCATTTTGAATTTTCCGTAAAACCTACTTTTTCGAACTCCTCCTAGACCGTCCGTCCGATTTGCATGTCCTTTGGTATGTAGCATCTAGAGACACCCCAGACAAAAAGTTATCAAAAGCTTTTTGATAGACCAATGCGTTCTCGTATAAATTGACAACATATATGGCGGCGAGCACGCCAAAACGGACGTGAGGCCGTATCTTCGAAAAACTTTATTGTATCGACACGAAACTTGGTATATGTCATTACAGTCATGACCTGAGGGTGCCTGCAACGTTTCGTCACAGCGCCACCTAGTGGTCACGAGATTCGAAAAATGCCTATTCTCGCTTATAACTACTTCAAACTTGAGCCTAAAATCACGAAGGTGGTCTTGTTAGATTCCTTGAGGCATGCCGAGTCAAACGATACCAAACGGTTTTCGGTCGGCCATTTTGGGTGTCGGCCATTTTGAATTTTCTCATTAAGTTCAGTATTTCACAAACAGAATGGCGTATCGCTACGAAATTTGGCATGGTTTATCAGTGACATGTTCTGAGCGCACCTATAAATCTTTAGGACAGCGCCACCTAGTGGTCAGGATATGTAAATAAATTGTTTAAAATCTTTATATCATTTGATTAAATTGCCACTATGACATAAGACTTCACTCTATTGATTCCTTGGCTCATGCTGAGTCCGATTGTACCAAATATGTCTGAGTCAAACCTACTTCCTGTCGACCATTTTGAATTATATTGAACACCTACTTTTTCGAACTCCTCCTAGAGCGCTCGTGTGATTGGCTTGATTTTTGGTATGCATCATCTAGAGACACTCCAGACAAAAAGTTATCAAAAGCTTTTCGGTAGACCTATCCGTTGTCGTATAACGCATCAAAGAATGCGAGGGCGAGCACGCCAAAATGTGTTTGAGCCTGTATCTTCGCAAAACTTTTGCGTATTAATATGAGACTTGGTATATGTCATAACAGTGATGACCTGAGGGTGCATGCAACATTTCGTCACACTGCCCCCTACTGGTCAGGAGATATAAAAAATGTCTATTTTTGCTTATAACTACTGCAAACTTGAATGTAAAATTATGAGACTGGTCTTGTTAGATTTCTTGAGGCATGCCGAGTCAAACGATACCAAATAATTTTTGGTCGGCCATTTTGTGTGTAGGCCATTTTGAATTTTTTCTTTAAGTTCAAGTATTTCAGAAACGCAATTGCGTATTGTTATGAAACTTGGTATGGTTCATCAACAACATGTTCTGAGAGGGCTTGTAAACTTTTTGGTGCCCCCTAGTGGTCAAAAAGATTTGAGGCTATATCTCTGCATCTCTTCATCGTATTTTCACCAAATTTGGTGGGTGTCATCACAATCAAGACCTGAGTCACAATTTATTGTTTGGTCAGTGCCCCCTAGTGGTCAAGTCATTTAAGGCTATATCTCCGTATTGCTTTATTGTATTTACACTAAATTTGGTATGTATTGTTATTGTTAGTTTTCTTATTAGGGGTCAAGCCACGAAGTGGCGTAGACACCTATTGTTATTGTTAGTTTTCTTATTATTATTATTATTATTATTATTATTATTATTTTTCTTCCTTGTTCTTCCGCCGAAAGTCAATGGCAGCCCATAGAACCGTACATAGGAAAGTTATGAAATTTGGCACACATGTAGAGGACAGTCTCAGAAGTTACTATAGCAACTTTGGTGTGTCTGACTCAAACCCTCTAGCGCCACCAACAGTCCAAAAATCCACTTATGTTCATGCTCATAACTTCTGACCCATGAGTCCTAGAAACTAAATTCTTGTTTCCTCTGAATCCTTGGCTCATGATGATTCAAATGCACACATTGATGTCATTTGTGTCATGCACATCTTTCCGCCATTTTGAATTTTCCGTAAAACCTACTTTTTCGAACTCCTCCTAGAGCGTTTGTCCGATTTGCATGTCCTTTGGTATCTAGCATCTAGAGACACCCCTGACAAAAAGTTATCAAAAGCTTTTTGATAGACCAATGCGTTCTTGTATACCGTGACAACATATACGGCGGCGAGCACGCCAAAACGGACGTGAGGCCGTATCTTCGCAACACTTTGGTGTATCGACACGAAACTTGGTATATGTCATTACAGTCATGACCTGAGGGTGCCTGCAACGTTTCGTCACAGCGCCACCTAGTGGTCACGAGATTCGAAAAATGCCTATTTTCGCTTATAACTACTTCAAACTTGAGTCTAAAATCATGAAGGTGGTCTTGTTAGATTCCTTGAGGCATGCCGAGTCAAACGATACCAAACGGTTTTCGGTCGGCCATTTTGGGTGTCGGCCATTTTGAATTTTCTCATTAAGTTCAGTATTTCACAAACAGAATGGCGTATCGCTACGAAATTTGGCATGGTTCATCAGTGACATGTTCTGAGCGCACCTATAAATCTTTAGGACGGCGCCACCTAGTGGTCAGGATATGTAAAGAAATTGTTTAAAATCTTTATATCATTTGATTAAATTGCCACTATGACATAAGACTTCACTCTATTGATTCCTTGGCTCATGCTGAGTCCGACTGTACCAAATATGTTAGAGTCAAACCTACTTCCTGTCGGCCATTTTGAATTATATTGAACACTTACTTTTTCGAACTCCTCCTAGAGCGCTTGTTTGACTGGCTTGATTTTTGGTACGCATCCTCTAGAGACACTCTAGACAAAAAGTTATCAAAAGCTTTTCGGTAGACCTATCCGTTGTCGTATAACGCATCAAAGAATGCGAGGGCGAGCACGCCAAAATGTGTTTGAGCCTGTATCTTCGCAAAACTTTTGCGTATTGATATGAGACTTGGTATATGTCATAACAGTGATGACCTGAGGGTGCATGCACCATTTCATCACACTGCCCCCTATTGGTCACGAGATATAAAATATGTCTATTTTTGCTTATAACTACTGCAAACTTGAATGTAAAATTATGAGACTGGTCTTGTTAGATTTCGTGAGGCATGCCGAGTCAAACGATACCAAATGGTTTTTGGTCGGCCATTTTGTGTGTCGGCCATTTTGAATTTTTTCTTTAAGTTCAAGTATTTCATAAACGCAATTGCGTATTGTTATGAAACTTGGTATGGTTAATCAACAACATGTTCTGGGAGGACTTGTAAACTTTTCGGCGCCCCCTAGTGGTCAAGAGATTTGAAGCTATATCTCTGCATCTCTTTAACGTATTTACACCAAATTTGGTGGGTGTCATCACAATCAAGACCTGAGTCACAATTTATTGTTTGGTCAGTGCCCCCTAGTGGTCAAGTCATTTAAGGCTATATCTCCTTATCGCTTTATCGTATTTACACTAAATTTGGTATGTGTCATCACAGTCATGACCTGAGGCACCATCTATTGTTTCGGCACAGCGCCACCTAGTGGTCTCAAGATACGAAAAATTGCTATTTTTTCATAAAACTAATGCAAACTTAGATCTTAAATCATGACAGTCATCACGTATGAATCATTTTTTGCCATTTTTGGCTTGACCCCGGTATCGCTGCTTGCAGCTATATTTAGGGGTCAAGCCACGAAGTGGCGTAGACACCTATTGTTATTGTTAGTTTTCTTATTATTATTATTAAGTTTCCTCTTCCGCCATTGAAGTCAATGGCAGCCCATAGAACCGTACATAGGAAAGTTATGAAATTTGGCACACATGGAGAGGACAGTCTCAGAAGTTACTATAGCAACATGGGTGTGTCTGACTCAAACCCTCTAGCGCCCCCAACAGTCCAAAAATCCACTTATGTTCATGCTCATAACTTCTGACCCGTGAGTCCTAGAAACTAAATTCTTGTTTCCTCTGAATCCTTTGCTCATGATGATTCAAATGCACACATTGATGTCATTTGTGTCATGCACATCTTTCCGCCATTTTGAATTTTCCGTAAAACCTACTTTTTCGAACTCCTCCTAGACCGTTCGTCCGATTTGCATGTCCTTTGGTATGTAGCATCTATAGACACCCCTGACAAAAAGTTATCAAAAGCTTTTTGATAGACCAATGCGTTCTCGTATACCGCGACAACATATACAGCGGCGAGCACGCCAAAACGGACGTGAGGCCGTATCTTCGCAAAACTTTATTGTATCGACACGAAACTTGGTATATGTCATTACAGTCATGACCTGAGGGTGCCTGCAACGTTTCGTCACAGCGCCACCTAGTGGTCACGAGTTTCGAAAAATGCCTATTTTCGCTTATAACTACTTCAAACTTGAGTCTAAAATCATGAAGGTGGTCTTGTTAGATACCTTGAGGCATGCCGAGTCAAACGATACCAAACGGTTTTCGGTCGGCCATTTTGGGTGTCGGCCATTTTGAATTTTCTCATTAAGTTCAGTATTTCACAAACAGAATGGCGTATCGCTACGAAATTTGGCATGGTTCATCAGTGACATGTTCTGAGCGCACCTGTAAATCTTTAGGACAGCGCCACCTAGTGGTCAGGATATGTAAATAAATTGTTTAAAATCTTTATAGCATTTGATTAAATTGCCACTATGACATAAGACTTCACTCTATTGATTCCTTGGCTCATGCTGAGTCCGACTGTACCAAATATGTCTGAGTCAAACCTACTTCCTGTCGGCCATTTTGAATTATATTGAACACCTACTTTTTCGAACTCCTCCTAGAGCGCTCGTGTGATTGGCTTGATTTTTGGTATGCATCATCTAGAGACACTCCAGACAAAAAGTTATCAAAAGCTTTTCGGTAGACCTATCCGTTGTCGTATAACGCATCAAAGAATGCGAGGGCGAGCACGCCAAAATGTGTTTGAGCCTGTATCTTCGCAAAACTTTTGCGTATTAATATGAGACTTGGTATATGTCATAACAGTGATGACCTGAGGGTGCATGCACCATTTCGTCACACTGCCCCCTACTGGTCACGAGATATAAAAAATGTCTATTTTTGCTTATAACTACTGCAAACTTGAATGTAAAATTATGAGACTGGTCTTGTTAGATTTCGTGAGGCATACCGAGTCAAACGATACCAAAAGGTTTTTGGTCGGCCATTTTGTGTGTCGGCCATTTTGAATTTTTCTTTAAGTTCAAGTATTTCAGAAACGCAATTGCGTATTGTTATGAAACTTGGTATGGTTCATCAGCAACATGTTCTGGGAGGACTTGTAAACTTTCCGGTGCCCCCTAGTGGTCAAGAGATTTGAAGCTATATCTCTGCATCTCTTTATCGTATTTACACCAAATTTGGTGGGTGTCATCACAATCAAGACCTGAGTCACAATTTATTGTTTGGTCAGTGCCCCCTAGTGGTCAAGTCATTTAAGGCTATATCTCTGTATCGGTTTATCGTATTTACACTAAATTTGGTATGTGTCATCACAGTCATGACCTGAGGCACCATCTATTGTTTCGACACAACGCCACCTAGTGGTCTCAAGATACGAAAAAATTGCTATTTTTTCATAAAACTAATGCAAACTTAGATCTTAAATCATGACAGTCATCACGTATGAATCATTTTTTGCCATGTTTGGCTTGACCCCGGTATCGCTGCTTGCAGCTATATTTAGGGGTCAAGCCCCGAAGGGGCATAGAACCCTATTGTTATTGTTAGTTTTCTTATTAGGGGTCAAGCCCCGAAGGGGCGTAGAACCCTATTGTTATTGTTAGTTTTCTTATTAGGGGTCAAGCCCCGAAGGGGCGTAGAACCCTATTGTTATTGTTAGTTTTCTTATTATTATTATTATTATTATTATTATTATTTTTCTTCCTAGTTCTTCCGCCGAAAGTCAATGGCAGCCCATAGAACCGTACATAGGAAAGTTATGAAATTTGGCACACATGTAGAGGACAGTCTCAGAAGTTACTATAGCAACTTTGGTGTGTCTGACTCAAACCCTCTAGCGCCACCAACAGTCCAAAAATCCACTTATGTTCATGCTCATAACTTCTGACCCGTGAGTCCTAGAAACTAAATTCTTGTTTCCTCTGAATCCTTGGCTCATGCTGATTCAAATGCACACATTGATGTCATTTGTGTCATGCACATCTTTCCGCCATTTTGAATTTTCCGTAAAACCTACTTTTTCGAACTCCTCCTAGACCGTTTGTCCGATTTGCATGTCCTTTGGTATGTAGCATCTAAAGACACCCCAGACAAAAAGTTATCAAAAGCTTTTTGATAGACCAATGCGTTCTCGTATACAGTGACATCATATATGGCGGCGAGCACGCCAAAACGGACGTGAGGCCGTATCTTCACAACACTTTGGTGTATCGACATGAAACTTAGTATATGTCCTTACAGTCATGACCTGAGGGTGCCTGCAACGTTTCGTCACAGCGCCACCTAGTGGTCACGAGATTCAAAAAATGCCTATTTTTGCTTATAACTACTTTAAACTTGAGTCTAAAATCATGAAGGTGGTCTTGTTAGATTCCTTGAGGCATGCCGAGTCAAACGATACCAAACGGTTTTCGGTCGGCCATTTTGGGTGTCGGCCATTTTGAATTTTCTCATTAAGTTCAGTATTTCACAAACAGAATGGCGTATCGCTACGAAATTTGGCATGGTTCATCAGTGACATGTTCTGAGCGCACCTATAAATCTTTAGGATGGCGCCACCTAGTGGTCAGGATATGTAAAGAAATTGTTTAAAATCTTTATATAATTTGATTAAATTGCCACACTGACATGAGACTTCACTCTATTGATTCCTTGGCTCGTGCTGAGTCCGACTGTACCAAATATGTCTGAGTCAAACCTACTTCCTGTCGGCCATTTTGAATTATATTGAACACCTACTTTTTCGAACTCCTCCTAGAGCGCTCGTTTGATTGGCTTGATTTTTGGTAGGCATCATCTAGAGACACTCCAGACAAAAAGTTATCAAAAGCTTTTCGGTAGACCTATCCGTTGTCGTATAACGCATCAAAGAATGCGAGGGCGAGCACGCCAAAATGTGTTTGAGCCTGTATCTTCGCAAAACTTTTGCGTATTAATATGAGACTTGGTATATGTCATAACAGTGATGACCTGAGGGTGCATGCACCATTTCGTCACACTGCCCCCTACTGGTCACGAGATATAAAAAATGTCTATTTTTGCTTATAACTACTGCAAGCATGTGTGTAAAATTATGAGACTGGTCTTGTTAGATTTCGTGAGGCATGGCGAGTCAAACGATACCAAATGGTTTTCGGTCGGCCATTTTGGGTGTCGGCCATTTTGAATTTTTTCTTTAAGTTCAAGTATTTCATAAACGCAACTGCGTATTGTTATGAAACTTGGTATGGTTCATCAGCAACATGTTCTGGGAGGACTTGTAAACTTTTTGGTGCCCCCTAGTGGTCAAGAGATTTGAAGCTATATCTCTGCATCTCTTTATCGTATTTACACCAAATTTGGTGGGTGTCATCACAATCAAGACCTGAGTCACAATCTATTGTTTTGGTCAGTGCCCCCTAGTGGTCAAGTCATTTAAGGCTATATCTCCGTATAGCTTTATTGTATTTACACTAAATTTGGTATGTGTCATCACAGTCATGACCTGAGGCACCATCTATTGTTTCGGCACAGTGCCACCTAGTGGTCTCAAGATACAAAAAAATTGATATTTTTTTCCTAAAACTAATGCAAACTTAGATCTTAAATCATGACAGTCATCACGTATGAATCATTTTTTGCCATGTTTGGCTTGACCCCGGTATCGCTGCTTGCAGCTATATTTATTATTATTATTCATCTTCTTGTTCTTCCGCCATTGAAGTCAATGGCAGCCCATAGAACCGTACATAGGAAAGTTATGAAATTTGGCACACATGTAGAGGACAGTCTCAGAAGTTACTATAGCAACATTGGTGTGTCTGACTCAAACCCTCTAGCGCCACCAACAGTCCAAAAATCCACTTATGTTCATGCTCATAACTTCTGACCCGTGAGTCCTAGAAACTAAATTCTTGTTTCCTCTGAATCCTTTGCTTATGATGATTCAATTGCACACATTGATGTCATTTCTGTCATGCACATCTTTCCGCCATTTTGAATTTTCCTTAAAACCTACTTTTTCGAACTCCTCCTAGAGCGTTCGTCCGATTTGCATGTCCTTTGGTATGTAGCATCTAGAGACACCCCAGACAAAAAGTTATCAAAAGCTTTTTGATAGACCAATGTGTTCTCGTATAAATTGACAACATATATGGCGGCGAGCACGCCAAAACGGACGTGAGGCTGTATCTTCGCAAAACATTATTGTATCGACACGAAACTTGGTATATGTCATTACAGTCATGACTTGAGGTTGCCTGCAACGTTTCGTCACAGCGCCACCTAGTGGTCACGAAATTCGAAAAATGCCTATTTTTGCTTATAACTACTTCACACTTGAGTCTAAAATCACGAAAGTGGTCTTGTTAGATTCCTTGAGGCATGCCGAGTCAAACGATACCAAACGGTTTTCGGTCGGCCATTTTGGGTGTCGGCCATTTTGAATTTTCTCATTAAGTTCAGTATTTCACAAACAGAATGGCGTATTGCTACGAAATTTGGCATGATTCATCAGTGACATGTTCTGAGCGCCCCTATAAATCTTTAGGACAGCGCCACCTAGTGGTCAGGATATGTAAATAAATTGTTTAAAATATTTATATCATTTGATTAAATTGCCACACTGACATAAGAATTCACTCTACTGATTCCTTGGCTCGTGCTGAGTCCGACTGTACCAAATATGTCTGAGTCAAACCTACTTCCTGTCGGCCATTTTGAATTATATTGAACACCTACTTTTTCGAACTCCTCCTAGAGCGCTCGTGTGATTGGCTTGATTTTTGGTATGCATCATCTAGAGACACTCTAGACAAAAAGTTATCAAAAGCTTTTCGGTAGACCTATCCGTTGTCGTATAACGCATCAAAGAATGCGAGGGCGAGCACGCCAAAATGTGTTTGAGCCTGTATCTTCGCAAAACTTTTGCGTATTGATATGAGACTTGGTATATGTCATAACAGTGATGACCTGAGGGTGCATGCACCATTTCGTCACACTGCCCCCTACTGGTCACGAGATATAAAACATGTCTATTTTTGCTTATAACTACTGCAAACTTGAATGTAAAATTATGAGACTGGTCTTGTTAGATTTGGTGAGGCATGCCGAGTCAAACGATACCAAATGGTTTTTGGTCGGCCATTTTGTGTGTCGGCCATTTTGAATTTTTTCTTTAAGTTCAAGTATTTCAGAAACGCAATTGCGTATTGTTATGAAACTTGGTATGGTTCATCAGCAACATGTTCTGGGAGGACTTGTAAACTTTTTGGCGCCCCCTAGTGGTCAAGAGATTTGAAGCTATATCTCTGCATCTCTTTATCGTATTTACACCAAATTTGGTGGGTGTCATCACAATCAAGACCTGAGTCACCATTTATTGTTTGGTCAGTGCCCCCTAGTGGTCAAGTCATTTAAGGCTATATCTTCGTATCGCTTTATCGTATTTACACTAAATTTGGTATGTGTCATCACAGTCATGACCTGAGGCACCATCTATTGTTTCGGCAAAGCGCCACCTAGTGGTCTCAAGATACAAAAAATTGCTATTTTTTCCCTAAAACTAATGCAAAGTTAGATCTTAAATCATGACAGTCATCACGTATGAATCATTTTTTGCCATGTTTGGCTTGAGCCCGGTATCGCTGCTTGCAGCTATATTTATTATTATTAGGGGTCAAGCCCCGAAGGGGCGAAGACCCCTATTGTATTTGTTAGTTTTCTTTTTATAATAATTATTAGGGGTCAAGCCCCGAAGGGGCGTAGAACCCTATTGTATTTGTTAGTTTTCTTATTATTATTATTAGGGGTCAAGCCCCGAAGGGGCGTAGAACCCTATTGTTATTGTTAGTTTTCTTATTATTATTATTATTCATCTTCTTGTTCTTCCGCCATTGAAGTCAATGGCAGCCCATAGAACCGTACATAGGAAAGTTATGAAATTTGGCACACATGTAGAGGACAGTCTCAGAAGTTACTATAGCAACATTGGTGTGTCTGACTCAAACCCTCTAGCGCCACCAACAGTCCAAAAATCCACTTATGTTCATGCTCATAACTTCTGACCCGTGAGTCCTAGAAACTAAATTCTTGTTTCCTCTGAATCCTTTGCTTATGATGATTCAATTGCACACATTGATGTCATTTCTGTCATGCACATCTTTCCGCCATTTTGAATTTTCCTTAAAACCTACTTTTTCGAACTCCTCCTAGAGCGTTCGTCCGATTTGCATGTCCTTTGGTATGTAGCATCTAGAGACACCCCAGACAAAAAGTTATCAAAAGCTTTTTGATAGACCAATGCGTTCTCATATAAATTGACAACATATATGGCGGCGAGCACGCCAAAACGGACATGAGGCCTTATCTTCGCAAAACTTTATTGTATCGACACGAAACTTGGTATATGTCATTACAGTCATGACTTGAGGTTGCCTGCAACGTTTGGTCACAGCGCCACCTAGTGGTCACGAAATTCGAAAAATGCCTATTTTTGCTTATAATTACTTCACACTTGAGTCTAAAATCACGAAAGTGGTCTTGTTAGATTCCTTGAGGCATGCCGAGTCAAACGATACCAAACGGTTTTCGGTCGGCCATTTTGTGTGTCGGCCATTTTGAATTTTCTCCTTAAGTTCAGTATTTCACAAACAGAATAACGTATCGCTACGAAATTTGGCATGGTTCATCAGTGACATGTTCTGAGCGCACCTATAAATCTTTAGGACAGCGCCACCTAGTGGTCAGGATATGTAAATACATTTTTTTTAATCTTTATATCATTTGATTAAATTGCCACTATGACATAAGACTTCACTCTATTGATTCCTTGGCTCATGCTGAGTCCGACTGTACCAAATATGTCTGAGTCAAACCTACTTCCTATCGGCCATTTTGAATTATATTGAACACCCACTTTTTCGAACTCCTCCTAGAGCGCTTGTGTGATTGGCTTGATTTTTGGTATGCATCATCTAGAGACACTCTAGACAAAAAGTTATCAAAAGATTTTCGGTAGACCTATCCGTTGTCGTATAACGTATCAAAAAATGCGAGGGCGAGCACGCCAAAATGTGTTTGAGCCTGTATCTTCGCAAAACTTTTGCGTATTAATATGAGACTTGGGATATGTCATAACAGTGATGACCTGAGGGTGCATCCACCATTTCGTCACACTGCCCCCTACTGGTCACGAGATATAAAAAATGTTTATTTTTGCTTATAACTACTGCAAACTTGAATGTAAAATTATGAGACTGGTCTTGTTAGATTTCGTGAGGCATGGCGAGTCAAACGATACCAAATGGTTTTTGGTCGGCCATTTTGTGTGTCGGCCATTTTGAATTTTTCTTTAAGTTCAAGTATTTCAGAAACGCAATTGCGTATTGTTATGAAACTTGGTATGGTTCATCAGCAACATGTTCTGGGAGGACTTGTAAACTTTCCGGTGCCCCCTAGTGGTCAAGAGATTTGAAGCTATATCTCTGCATCTCTTTATCGTATTTACACCAAATTTGGTGGGTGTCATCACAATCAAGACCTGAGTCACAATTTATTTTTTTGTCAGTGCCCCCTAGTGGTCAAGTCATTTAAGGCTATATCTCTGCATCTCTTTATTGTATTTACACCAAATTTGGTGGGTGTCATCACAATCAAGACCTGAGTCACAATTTATTTTTTGGTCAGTGCCCCCTAGTGGTCAAGTCATTTAAGGCTATATCTCCGTATCGCTTTATTGTATTTACACTAAATTTGGTATGTGTCATCACAGTCATGACCTGAGGCACCATCTATTCTTTCAGCACAGTGCCACCTAGTGGTCTCAAGATACAAAAAATTGCTTTTTTCATAAAACTAATGCAAACTTAGATCTTAAATCATGACAGTCATCACGTATGAATCATTTTTTGCCATGTTTGGCTTGACCCCGGTATCGCTGCTTGCAGCTATATTTATTAGGGGTCAAGCCCCGAAGGGGCGTAGAACCCTATTGTTATTGTTAGTTTTCTTATTATTATTATTATTATTATTCTTCCTCTTCCGCCATTGAAGTCAATGGCAGCCCATAGAACCGTACATAGGAAAGTTATGAAATTTGGCACACATGTACAGGACAGTCTTAGAAGTAACTATAGCAAATTTGGTGTGTCTAGCTCAAACTCTCTAGCGCCACCAACAGTCCAAACGTCCACTTATGTTCATGCTAATAACTTCTGACCCGTGAGTCCTAGAATCAAAATTCTTGTTTCATCTGAATCCTTGGCTCATGATGATTCAATTGCACACATTGATGTCATTTGTGTCATGCACATCTTTCCGCCATTTTGAATTTTCCGTAAAACCTACTTTTTCGAACTCCTCCTAGACCGTTTGTCTGATTTGCATGTCCTTTGGTATGTAGCATCTAGAGACACCCCAGACAAAAAGTTATCAAAAGCTTTTTGATAGACCAATGCGTTCTCATATAAATTGACAACATATATGGCGGCGAGCACGCCAAAACGGACGTGAGGCCGTATCTTCGCAAAACTTTAGTGTATCGACACGAAACTTGGTATATGTCATAACAGTCATGACCTGAGGGTGCCTGCAACGTTTCGTCACAGCGCCACCTAGTGGTCACGAGATTCGAAAAATGCCTATTTTCGCTTATAACTACTTCAAACTTGAGTCTAAAATCATGAAGGAGGTCTTGTTAGGTTCCTTGACGCATGCCGAGTCAAACGATACCAAACCGTTTTCGGTCGGCCATTTTGGGTGTCGGCCATTTTGAATTTTCTCATTAAGTTCAGTATTTCACAAACAGAATGGCGTATCGCTACGAAATTTGGCATGGTTCATCAGTGACATGTTCTGAGCGCACCTATAAATCTTTAGGACAGCGCCACCTAGTGGTCAGGATATGTAAAGAAATTGTTCAAAATCTTTATATCATTTGATTAAATTGCCACTATGACATAAGACTTCACTCTATTGATTCCTTGGCTCATGCTGAGTCCGACTGTACCAAATATGTCTGAGTCAAACCTACTTCCTGTCGGCCATTTTGAATTATATTGAACACCTACTTTTTCGAACTCCTCCTAGAGCGCTCGTGTGATTGGCTTGATTTTTGGTATGCATCATCTAGAGACACTCCAGACAAAAAGTTATCAAAAGCTTTTCGGTAGACCTATCCGTTGTCGTATAACGCATCAAAGAATGCGAGGGCGAGCACGCCAAAATGTGTTTGAGACTGTATCTTCGCAAAACTTTTGCGTATTGATATGAGACTTGGTATATGTCATAACAGTGATGTCCTGAGGGTGAATGCACCGTTTCGTCACACTGCCCCCTACTGGTCATGAGATATAAAAAATGTATATTTTTGCTTATAACTACTTCAAAATTGAATGTAAAATTATGAGATTAGTCTTGTTAGATTATGTGAGGCATGCCGAGTCAAACGATACCAAATGGTTTTCAGTCGGCCATTTTGTGTTTCGGCCATTTTGAATATTTTCTTTAAGTTCAAGTATTTCAAAAACGCAATTGCGTATTGTTATGAAACTTGGTATGGTTCATCAGCAACATGTTCTGAGAGGGCTTGTAAACTTTTCGGCGCCCCCTAGTGGTCAAGAGATTTGAAGCTATATCTCTGCATCTCTTTATCGCATTTACACCAAATTTGGTGGGTGTCATCACAATCATGACCTGAGTCACCATCTATTGTTTTGGTCAGTGCCCCCTAGTGGTCAAGTCATTTTAGGCTATATCTCCGTATCGCTTTATCGTATTTACACTAAATTTGGTATGTGTCATCACAATCATGGCCTGAGGCACCATCTCTTGTTTCGGCACAGTGCCTCCTAGTGGTCACAAGATACAAAAAATTGCTATTTTTTCCTAAAACTAATGTAAACTTAGATCTTAAATCATGACAGTCATCACGTATGAATTATTTTTGCCATGTTTGGCTTGACCCCGGTATCGCTGCTTGCAGCTATATTTATTATTATTATTATTTATCTTCCTCGTTCTTCCGCCGAAAGTCAATGGCAGCCCATAGAACCGTACATAGGAAAGTTATGAAATTTGGCACACATGTAGAGGACAGTCTCAGAAGTTACTATAGCAACATTGGCGTGTCTGACTCAAACCCTCTAGCGCCACCAACAGTCCAAAAATCCACTTATGTTCATGCTCACAACTTCTGACCCGTGAGTCCTAGAAACTAAATTCTTGTTTCCTCTGAATCCTTGGCTCATGATGATTCAATTGCACACATTGATGTCATTTGTGTCATGCACATCTTTCCGCCATTTTGAATTTTTCGTAAAACCTACTTTTTCGAACTCCTCCTAGACCGTTTGTCCGATTTGCATGTCCTTTGGTATGTAGCATCTAGAGACACCCAAAACAAAAAGTTATCAAAAGCTTTTCGGTAGACCTATCCGTTCTCGAATAAATTGACAACATATATGGCGGCGAGCACGCCAAAACGGACGTGAGGCCGTATCTTCGCAAAACTTTATTGTATCGACACGAAACTTGGTATATGTCATAACAGTCATGACCT
The DNA here is from genome assembly GCF_027580225.2 of Misgurnus anguillicaudatus. NCBI lineage: Eukaryota > Metazoa > Chordata > Actinopteri > Cypriniformes > Cobitidae > Misgurnus > Misgurnus anguillicaudatus. The sequence continues at coordinate 27,362,964 of NC_073339.2, forward strand.
GAGGGTGCCTGCAACGTTTCGTCACAGCGCCGCCTAGTGGTAACGAGATTCGAAAAATGCCTATTTTCGCTTATAACTACTTCAAACTTGAGTCTAAAATCATGAAGGTGGTCTTGTTAGATTCCTTGAGGCATGCCGAGTCAAACGATACCAAACGGTTTTCGGTCGGCCATTTTGGGTGTCGCCCATTTTGAATTTTCTCATTAAGTTCAGTATTTCACAAACAGAATGGCGTATCGCTACGAAATTTGGCATGGTTCATCAGTGACATGTTCTGAGCGCACCAATAAATCTTTAGGACGGCGCCACCTAGTGGTCAGGATATGTAAATTTTTTTTAAAATCTTTATATCATTTGATTAAATTGCCACACTGACATAAGACTTCACTCTATTGATTCCTTGGCTCATGCTGAGTCCGACTGTACCAAATATGTCTGAGTCAAACCTACTTCCTGTCGGCCATTTTGAATTATATTGAACACCTACTTTTTCGAACTCCTCCTAGAGCGCTCGAGTGATTGGCTTGATTTTTGGTACGCATAATCTAGAGACACTCCAGACAAAAAGTTATCAAAAGCTTTTCGGTAGACCTATCCGTTGTCGTATAACGCATCAAAGAATGCGAGGGCGAGCACGCCAAAATGAGTTTGAGCCTGTATCTTCGCAAAACTTCTGCGTATTAATATGAGACTTGGTATATGTCATAACAGTGATGACCTGAGGGTGCATGCACTGTTTCGTCACACTGCCCCCTACTGGTCACGAGATATAAAAAATTTCTATTTTTGCTTATAACTACTGCAAACTTGAATGTAAAATTATGAGACTGGTCTTGTTAGATTTCGGAAGGCATGCCGAGTCAAACGATACCAAATGGTTTTTGGTCGGCCATTTTGTGTGTCGGCCATTTTGAATTTTTTCTTTAAGTTCAAGTATTTCAGAAACGCAATTGCGTATTGTTATGAAACTTGGTATGGTTCATCAGCAACATGTTCTGGGAGGACTTGTAAACTTTTCGGCGCCCCCTAGTGGTCAAGAGATTTGAAGCTATATCTCTGCATCTCTTTATCGTATTTACACCAAATTTGGTGGGTGTCATCACAATCAAGACCTGAGTCACAATTTATTGTTTGGTCAGTGCCCCCTAGTGGTCAAGTCATTAAAGGCTATATCTCTGTATTGCTTTATTGTATTTACACTAAATTTGGTATGTGTCATTACAGTCATGACCTGAGGCACCATCTATTGTTTCGGCAAAGCGCCACCTAGTGGTCTCAAGATACAAAAAAATTGCTATTTTTTTCATAAAACTAATGCAAACTTAGATCTTAAATCATGACAGTCATCACGTATGAATCATTTTTTGCCATGTTTGGCTTGACCCCGGTATCGCTGCTTGCAGCTATATTTAGGGGTCAAGCCTCGAAGGGGCGAAGACCCCTATTGTATTTGTTAGTTTTCTTTTTATAATAATTATTATTATTATTAGTTATTCTTCTTCCGCCATTGCGGTCTATGGCAGCCCATAGAACCGTACGTAGGAAAGTTATGAAATTTGGCACACTGATAAAGGACACTCCAATGTGTCCCCACAGCAAATTTGGAGTCTCTATGTCTAACCCGCTAGCGCCACCAACAGTCCAAAGTTGCACTTATGTTTTTGTTTATAACTTCTGATCCGTAAGTCCTAGAAACGAAATTCTTGTTTCCTTTGATTCCTTGGCTCAAGACGATTCGATTGGACCCTATGTTGTCATTTTCCGTCATGTAAATTTTCCCGCCATTTTGAATTAATAAAAAACCTACTTTTTCGAACTCGTCCTAGAGCTTTTGTCCGATTGCCACGAAAATTGGTATGTATCATCTTGAGACACTCATGGCAAAAAGTTATCAAAAGAATTTCGATACATCAATCCGTTCTCGTAAACCGCCTTAACGAATTTTATGTAGAGCGCAAAAAAACAGATTTTAGGCTGTATTTTCGTCAAACTTAGGCCTATTGACATGACACTTGGTACTTGTGATGCCAGTCAGGAACTAAGGGTGCATGCAGAGTTTCGTCGCAGCGCCACCTAGTGGTCAGACTTATGCTTTACATGCCTATAACTTTGGCTCCGATCAACGTTTTTTCACGGGACTTATTTCTTTGGAGTTCTGAATAGTTGCCGAGTCCAACGATACCAAACATGCCAGAATTCGCCTTACGGTTAACCCTGCACAGTAAAATAGCGCTTAAAAAACACGCGTGAATATCTCCGCGAGCGTTTTTCCGATCGACTCGAAAACACCATAGGAAGAAACTAACCTTACCTTCTGAACAAAAAGTTCTATTGGCGTTATATTAAAATTTTCATCAGAAATGGCCGAAAATTGCAAAAAACGAAAAATTACATTCAAATTTTGTGTTTTTTACACATAAATGGTTGTAACTTCGTAACGAAAATATATTTTTTCACCAGATTTGATACGCTGATGCATGAGCACATTCTGAGGCTACACAAAAAAAATTGTATGCTTTCACCACTAGATGGCCTCATAATTGAACAAACCTTTGATAACAAGCCAGCCTTATGGTCATACAACTGTTTCTTAACTAAACTAAAGTGTATAGTCATAAAACTAGCTAGATGTAACACAGTTATGACCTGATGTTGCATGCACAATTTTTTCATTGCGCCACCTATTGGTTTTGAGATAGAATATGGTATTTTGCCTAAAAACTACTGCAACAACACATCTAAAACCATGAGTCATCATGGATTATTCTTTTCATGGCTTTGACTACAATCACTGGTGGTTGCCAATTTACTCCCTAGGAACCATTGAGAATACCTTATCAACCATTTTTGCAAGAGCTATATCTCTGCATCAGAACATCGTAGAGAGACGGGGATGGTCTCTTTTGACTAATTAAACTTTCTTGTAACATGATGTGACCCATGTTTTGCCACTGCAAACACCACTCACATGTCCTTCAGTGCTCTAATGTTCCATGATTGTCAATGACAGAAGGACGATTGCAGTAGACAAGAACTTAGATTATTTTTGTTGATAACTTTTTTGTTTTTTCATCTAAAATTATTAGGTTTACCTAGGTTCTTCAATCTGCTTATCCAATCTCAATTTTACATCCTTTTTTGCCCTTTTCGGCTTGACCCCGGCATTGCTGCTTGCAGCTATATTTAGGGGTCAAGCCCCGAAGGGGCGTAGAACCCTATTGTATTTGTTAGTTTTCTTTTTATAATAATTATTATTAGGGGTCAAGCCCCGAAGGGGCGTAGAACCCTATTGTTATTGTTAGTTTTCTTATTATTATTATTATTATTTTTCTTCCTCGTTCTTCCGCCGAAAGTCAATGGCAGCCCATAGAACCGTACATAGGAAAGTTATGAAATTTGGCACACATGTAGAGGACAGTCTCAGAAGTTACTATAGCAACTTTGGTGTGTCTGACTCAAACCCTCTAGCGCCACCAACAGTCCAAAAATCCACTTATGTTCATGCTCATAACTTCTGACCCATGAGTCCTAGAAACTAAATTCTTGTTTCCTCTGAATCCTTGGCTCATGATGATTCAAATGCACACATTGATGTCATTTGTGTCATGCACATCTTTCCGCCATTTTGAATTTTTCGTAAAACCTACTTTTTCGAACTCCTCCTAGACCTTTTGTCCGATTTGCATGTCCTTTGGTATGTAGCATCTAGAGACACCCCAGACAAAAAGTTATCAAAAGCTTTTTGATAGACCAATGCGTTCTCGTATACAGTGACAACATATATGGCGGCGAGCACGCCAAAACGTACGTGAGGCTGTATCTTCGCAAAACTTCATTGTATCGACACGAAACTTGGTTTATGTCATTACAGTCATGACCTGAGGGTGCCTGCAACGTTTCGTCACAGCGCCACCTAGTGGTCACGAGATTCGAAAAATGCATATTTTCGCTTATAACTACTGTAAACTTGAGTCTAAAATCATGAAGGTGGTCTTGTTAGATTCCTTGAGGCATGCCGAGTCAAACGATACCAAACGGTTTTCGGTCGGCCATTTTGGTTGTCGGCCATTTTGAATTTTCTCATTAAGTTCAGTATTTCACAAACAGAATGGCGTATTGCTACGAAATTTGGCATGGTTCATCAGTGACATGTTCTGAGCGCACCTATAAATCTTTAGGACGGCGCCACCTAGTGGTCAGGATATGTAAAACATTTTTTTTAAATATTTATATCATTTGATTAAATTGCCACTATGACATAAGACTTCACTCTATTGATTCCTTGGCTCATGCTGAGTCCGACTGTACCAAGTATGTCTGAGTCAAACCTACTTCCTGTCGGCCATTTTTAATTATATTGAAGACCTACTTTTTCGAACTCCTCCTAGAGCGCTTGTTTGATTGGCTTGAATTTTGGTAGGCATCATCTAGAGACACTCTAGACAAAAAGTTATCAAAAGCTTTTCGGTAGACCTATCCGTTGTCGTATAACGCATCAAAGAATGCGAGGCGAGCACGCCAAAATGTGTTTGAGCCTGTATCTTCGCAAAACTTTTGCGTATTAATATGAGACTTGGTATATGTCATAACAGTGACGACCTGAGGGTGCATGCACCATTTCGTCACACTGCCCCCTACTGGTCACGAGATATAAAATATGTCGGTTTTTGCTTATAACTACTGCAAACTTGAATGTAAAATTATGAGACTAGTCTTTTAAGATTTCGTGAGGCATGCCGAGTCAAACGATACCAAATGGTTTTTGGTCGGCCATTTTGTGTGTCGGCCATTTTGAATTTTTTCTTTAAATTGAAGTATTTCAGAAACACAATTGCGTATTGTTATGAAACTTGGTATGGTTCATCAGCAACATGTTCTGGGAGGACTTGTAAACTTTTCGGCGCCCCCTAGTGGTCAAAAGATTTGAAGCTATATCTCTTCATCTCTTTATCGTATTAACACCAAATTTGGTGGGTGTCATCACAATCAAGACCTGAGTCACAATTTATTGTTTGGTCAGTGCCCCCTTGTGGTCAAGTCATTTAAGGCTATATCTCCATATCGCTTTATTGTATTTACACTAAATTTGGTATGTGTCATCACAGTCATGACCTGAGGTACCATCTATTGTTTCGGCACAACGCCACCTAGTGGTCTCAAGATACGAGAAAATTGCTATTTTTTCATAAAACTAATGCAAACTTAGATCTTAAATCATGACAGTCATCACGTATGAATCATTTTTTGCCATGTTTGGCTTGACCCCGGTATCGCTGCTTGCAGCTATATTTATTATTAGTTATTCTTCTTCCGCCATTGCGGTCTATGGCAGCCCATAGAACCGTACGTAGGAAAGTTATGAAATTTGGCACACTGATAAAGGACAGTCCAATGTGTCCCCACAGCAAATTTGGAGTCTCTATGTCTAACCCACTAGCGCCACCAACAGTCCAAAGTTGCACTTATGTTTTTGCTTATAACTTCTGATCCGTAAGCCCTAGAAACAAAATTCTTACTTCCTCTGATTCCTTGGCTCAAGACGATTCGATTGGACCCTATGTCGTTATTTTCCGTCATAAAAATTGTTCCGCCATTTTGAATTATTCGTAAAACCTACTTTTTCGAACTCGTCCTAGGGCTTTTCTCCGATTGCCACGAAAATTGGTATGTATCATCTTGAGACACTCATGGCAAAAAGTTATCAAAAGAATTTCGATACAGCAATCCGTTGTCGTATACCGCCTTAACAAATTTTACGTAGAGCGCAAAAAAACTGATTTTAGGCTGTATCTTCGTCAAACTTAGGCCTATTGACACGACACTTGGTACTTCTGATGCCAGTCAGGAACCGAGGGTGCATGCACAGTTTCGTTGCAGCGCCACCTAGTGGCCAGAGAAATGTTTTATACACCTATAACTTTGGCTCCGATTGACGTATTTTCACAGGACTTGTTTCTTTGGAGTTCTGAATAGTTGCCGAGTCCAACGATACCAAACATGCCAGATTTCGCCTTACGGTTAACCCTGGGCAGCAAAATAGCGCTTAAAAAACACGCGTGAATATCTCCGCGAGCGTTATTCCGATCGTCTCGAAAACACCATAGGAAGAAACTAACCTTACCTTCTGAACAAAAAGTTCTATTGGCGTTATATTAAAATTTTCATCAGAAATTGCCGAAAATTGCAAAAAACGAAAAATTACATTCAAATTTTGTGTTTTTTACACATAAATGGTTGTAACTTCGTAACGAAAATATATTTTTTCACCAGATTTGCTACGCTGATGCATGAGCACATTCTGAGGCAACACAAAAAAAATTGTGTGCTTGCACCACTAGATGGCCTTATAATTGAACAAAACCTTTGATAACAAGCCAGCCTTATGGTCATACAACTGTTTCTTAACTAAACTAAAGTGTATTGTCATAAAACTAGCTAGATGTAACACAATCATGACCTGATGTTGCATGCACAATTTTTTCATTGCGCCACCTACTGGTTTTGAGATAGAATATAGTATTTTTGCCTAAAACTACTGCAACAACACATCTAAAACCATGAGTCATCATGGATTATTCCTTTCATGGCTTTGACTATAATCACTGGTGGTTGCCAAGTTACTCCCTAGCAACCATTGAGAATACCTTATCGACCGTTTTTGCAAAAGCTATATCTCAGCATCAAAACATCGTAGAGACACGGGGATGGTCTCTTTTGAGTTATTAAACTTGTTGTAACATGATGTGACCCATGTTTTGCCACTGCAAACACCACTCACATGTCCTTCAGTGCTCTAATGTTTCATGACTGTCAATAACAGAAGGACGATTGTAGTAGACAAGAACTTAGATTATTTTTGTTGATAACTTTTTTGTGTTTTCATCTAAAATTATTAGGTTTACTTAGGTTCTTCAATCTGCTTATCCAATCTCAATTTTACATCCTTTTGTACCCTTTTCGGCTTGACCCCGGCATTGCTGCTTGCAGCTATATTTATTATTATTAGGGGTCAAGCCACGAAGTGGCGTAGACACCTATTGTTTCTGTTAGTTTTCTTATTATTATTATTCAGTTTCTTGTTCTTCCGCCATTGAAGTCAATGGCAGCCCATAGAACCGTACGTAGGAAAGTTATGAAATTTGGTACACATGTAGAGGACAGTCTCAGAAGTTACTATAGCAACATTGGTGTGTCTGACTCAAACCCTCTAGCGCCACCAACAGACCAAAAATCCACTTATGTTCATGCTCATAACTTCTGACCCGTGAGTCCTAGAAACTACATTTTTGTTTCCTCTGAATCCTTTGCTCATGATGATTCAATTGCACACATTGATGTAATTTGTGTCATGCACATCTTTCCGCCATTTTGAATTTTCCGTAAAACCTACTTTTTCGAACTCCTCCTAGACCGTTCGTCCGATTTGCATGTCCTTTGGTATGTAGCATCTAGAGACACCCCAGACAAAAAGTTATCAAAAGCTTTTTGATAGACCAATGCGTTCTCGTATACCGTGACAACATATACGGCGGCGAGCACGCCAAAACGGACGTGAGGCCGTATCTTCGCAAAACTTTATTGTATCGACACGAAACTTGGTATATGTCATTACAGTCATGACCTGAGGGTGCCTGCAACGTTTTGTCACAGCGCCACCTAGTGGTCACGAAATTCAAAAAATGCCTATTTTTGCTTATAACTACTTCAAACTTGAGTCTAAAATCATGAAGGTGGTCTTGTTAGATTCCTTGAGGCATGCCGAGTCAAACGATACCAAATGGTTTTCGGTCGGCCATTTTGGATTTCGGCCATTTTGAATTTTCTCATTAAGTTCAGTATTTCACAAACAGAATGGCGTATCGCTACGAAATTTGGCATGGTTCATCAGTGACATGTTCTGAGCGCACCTATAAATCTTTAAGACAGCGCCACCTAGTGGTCAGGATATGTAAATAAATTGTTTAAAATCTTTATATCATTTGATTAAATTGCCACAGTGACATAAGACTTCACTCTATTGATTCCTTGGCTCATGCTGAGTCTGACTGTACCAAATATGTCTGAGTCAAACCTACTTCCTGTCGGCCATTTTGAATTATATTGAAGACCTACTTTTTCGAACTCCTCCTAGAGCACTCGTGTGATTGGCTTGATTTTTGGTACGCATCGTCTAGAGACACTCTAGACAAAAAGTTATCAAAAGCTTTTCGGTAGACCTATCCGTTGTCGTATAACGCATCAAAGAATGCGAGGGCGAACACGCCAAAATGTGTTTGAGCCTGTATCTTCGCAAAACTTTTGCGTATTAATATGAGACTTGGTATATGTCATAACAGTGATGACCTGAGGGTGCATGCACCATTTCGTCACACTGCCCCCTACTGGTCACGAGATATAAAAAATGTCTATTTTTGCTTATAACTACTGCAAACTTGAATGAAAAATTATGAGACTGGTCTTGTTAGATTTCTTGAGGCATGCCGAGTCAAACGATACCAAATTGTTTTTGGTCGGCCATTTTGTGTGTCGGCCATTTTGAATTTTTTCTTTAAGTTCAAGTATTTCAGAAACGCAATTGCATATTGTTAGGAAACTTGGTATGGTTTATCAGCAACATGTTCTGGGAGGACTTGTAAACTTTTCGGTGCCCCCTAGTGGTCAAGAGATTTGAAGCTATATCTCTTCATCTCTTTATCATATTAACACCAAATTTGGTGGGTGTCATCACAATCAAGACCTGAGTCACAATTTATTTTTTGGTCAGTGCCCCCTAGTGGTCAAGTCATTTAAGGCTAAATCTCTGCATCTCTTTATTGTATTTACACCAAATTTTGTGGGTGTCATCACAATCAAGACCTGAGTCACAATTTATTGTTTGGTTAGTGCCCCCTAGTGGTCAAGTCATTTAAGGCTATATCTCTGCATCTCTTTATTGTATTTACACCAAATTTGGTGGGTGTCATCACAATCAAGACCTGAGTCACAATTTATTGTTTGGTTAGTGCCCCCTAGTGGTCAAGTCATTTAAGGCTATATCTCTGTATTGCTTTATCGTATTTACACTAAATTTGGTATGTGTCATCACAGTCATGACCTGAGTCACCATCTATTGTTTCTGCACCGCGCCACCTAGTGGTCTCAAGATACAAAAAATTGCTATTTTTTTCATAAAACTAATGCAAACTTAGATCTTAAATCATGACAGTCATCACGTATGAATCATTTTTTGCCATGTTTGGCTTGACCCCGGTATCGCTGCTTGCAGCTATATTTATTATTCTTCCTCTTCCGCCATTGAAGTCAATGGCAGCCCATAGAACCGTACATAGGAAAGTTATGAAATTTGGCACACATGTACAGGACAGTCTTAGAAGTAACTATAGCAAATTTGGTGTGTCTAACTCAAACTCTCTAGCGCCACCAACAGTCCAAACGTCCACTTATGTTCATGCTAATAACTTCTGACCCGTGAGTCCTAGAAACTAAATTCTTGTTTCATCTGAATCCTTGGCTCATGATGATTCAATTGCACACATTGATGTCATTTGTGTCATGCACATCTTTCCGCCATTTTGAATTTTCCGTAAAACCTACTTTTTCGAACTCCTCCTAGACCGTTTGTCTGATTTGCATGTCCTTTGGTATGTAGCATCTAGAGACACCCAAGACAAAAAGTTATCAAAAGCTTTTTGATAGACCAATGCGTTCTCATATAAATTGACAACATATATGGCGGCGAGCACGCCAAAACGGACGTGAGGCCGTATCTTCGCAAAACTTTTGTGTATCGACACGAAACTTGGTATATGTCATAACAGTCATGACCTGAGGGTGCCTGCAACGTTTCGTCACAGCGGCACCTAGTGGTCACGAGATTCGAAAAATGTCTATTTTCGCTTATAACTACTTCAAACTTGAGTCTAAAATCATGAAGTTGGTCTTGTTAGATTCCTTGAGGCATGCCGAGTCAAACGATACCAAACCGTTTTCGGTCAGCCATTTTGGGTGTCGGCCATTTTGAATTTTCTCATTAAGTTCAGTATTTCACAAACAGAATGGCGTATCGCTACGAAATTTGGCATGGTTCATCAGTGACATGTTCTGAGCGCACCTATAAATCTTTAGGACAGCGCCACCTAGTGGTCAGGATATGTAAATAAATTGTTTAAAATCTTTATATCATTTGATTAAATTGCCACTATGACATAAGACTTCACTCTATTGATTCCTTGGCTCATGCTGAGTCCGACTGTACCAAATATGTCTAATGTCAAACCTACTTCCTGTCGGCCATTTTGAATTATATTGAACACCTACTTTTTCGAACTCCTCCTAGAGCGCTCGTGTGATTGGCTTGATTTTTGGTATGCATCATCTAGAGACACTCTAGACAAAAAGTTATCAAAAGCTTTTCCGTAGACCTATCCGTTGTCGTATAACGCATCAAAGAATGCGAGGGCGAGCACGCCAAAATGTGTTTGAGCCTGTATCTTCGCAAAACTTTTGTGTATTAATATGAGACTTGGTATATGTCATAACAGTGATGACCTGAGGGTGCATGCACCATTTCGTCACACTGCCCCCTACTGGTCACGAGATATAAAAAATGTCTATTTTTGCTTATAAATACTGCAAACTTGAATGTAAAATTATGAGACCGGTCTTGTTAGATTTGGTGAGGCATGCCGAGTCAAATGATACCAAATGGTTTTTGGTCAGCCATTTTGTGTGTCGGCCATTTTGAATTTTTTCTTTAAGTTCAAGTATTTCAGAAACGCAATTGCGTATTGTTATGAAACTTGGTATGATTCATCAGCAACATGTTCTGGGAGGACATGTAAACTTTTCGGCGCCCCCTAGTGGTCAAGAGATTTGAAGCTATATCGCTGCATCTCTTTATCGTATTTACACCAAATTTGGTGGGTGTCATCACAATCAAGACCTGAGTCACAATTTATTGTTTGGTCAGTGCCCCCTAGTGGTCAAGTCATTTAAGGCTATATCTCCGTATCGCTTTATTGTATTTACACTAAATTTGGTATGTGTCATCCCAGTCATGACCTGAGGCACCATCTATTGTTTCGGCAAAGAGCCACCTAGTGGTCTCAAGATACAAGAAAATTACTATTTTTTTCATAAAACTAATGCAAACTTAGATCTTAGATCATGACAGTCATCACGTATGATTCATTTTTTGCCATGTTTGGCTTGACCCCGGTATCGCTGCTTGCAGCTATATTAATTATTATTATTATAAAAAGAAAACTAACGGATACAATAGGGGTCTTCGCCCCTTCGGGGCTTGACCCCTAATAACATGAACCTCTGCTGCACTCAAACTGAATAATGTGATGTTACTTTTAAAATGTTGTTGTTAATTGAAATACATTTCATATTTTAGGGTCTGCTCGTGGTAACAGAGCATCACAAAGTGACACCAGTGGTACTCATGGACATGAAAGCTGGGAGCCCCGGAGCAGTTTCAGAGATAGGAGTTCTGAAAAGAACAGTGATCGATATGACAACGATAGGTTGCGAGGAGAACAGGTCAGAGATGACCGGAGGGTAGGGCATGCGGAGAGAGATTGCCGTGACAACAGAGAAAGAGGTGACTTGTTCTACATATTCAATCATGAAAAAATAGCTCTCACAAAACATCTTTTAACATCTTTCAGCTTTGGACTTTACTTGTAGAGTCTGTAAGACCTGAACTAGAATAAAAGAAATGGTCAGATGTTCGTTTATGTAATTTATACAAGGGTGTAACTTTGGTTTGAGAAGAAGTGGTTGGACACAAAATGGGGAAAAATGTTTTCGACTTGAATCCCATTCCTTGCATTTACATACGTTTAGGGAGTATTGTGAAACAAAATACAGGAAATAATGAAGTTATTATAATGATAAATTCTACTAAATTATTTATTAGATTTATTTGTGGTTTACTGTTTTCTACATAATGTAAAATCACAAAAATTACAAAATAATGTTAAGAACATTCCGTGAAAATATAAACTTGATATGTATAATATTGACTGAGTAATGTCATGTCAGGGATTGACATCAGAGTGAATTAATGCTTGAAATCAAACTGTGATAATTCTTATCTCACAATAAGACTGAGACTTTAGTTTTCACAGGCAGAGTCTCAGTGACATACTGTATACTTGAGCTGTTACACACCAATAAAATTGTAACATTTAAAATGGCAAAAACTTTTCTAGAAATTTACCTTCTGCCATAAATAAGATTGTGTTAAGAAATGTTTGACCAAAGCTTGTATAGCTTGTACATGCATAATTATCATTATTCATAAGGTGAATAACAGGTTTCATACACTAGCTTCAGTAAAGCAACAATAACAACAGATCATTGAAACAGTGAACTTGAGAAAACAGCTAAACTAAATGATTATTCATATATTATTTGTTTTTATCAACGAGATTTTAAAATGAAGAGGACACCTATAGCAGATTATAGCATACATTTCCATTGATTTATTAAAGCTGTTGCAAGGTAAAAAGCTTATACATAACTGCACTAGTTTAGCTTTCATTGCGTTTCTGACTCACAATCATCTCGATTCTCGGATGCATTAAAATACTTCCTTGGCATTTTGTGTTACATAACATTGGGATGCGTAACTGATAGAATTTCTAGTTTATTTTAATTAGCTAATATGGGCTATGTTAATTAAAACAGCTTATAAGGTCTGACTTCGTGTCAGAACCATAACACAAAACAGGGAATGTAAATCTGTTTTTCATTTATAGTAAAAAAAAACTGCACGTGTGTGTGTGTGCACATGTACTGGTCATGTAAGTGTGGTCATATAATTAGAATATCATCAAAAATTGGTTTATTTCACTAATTCCATTCAAAAAGTGAATCTCAGAAAATTTAAATATTACTTAAGAACAATACAAAGAAAGGATTTTTCGAAATCTTGGCCAACTAAAAAGTACGAACATGAAAAGTATGAGCATGTACAGCACTCAATACTTAGTTGGGGCTCCTTTAGCCCGAATTACTGCAGCAATGTGCTGTGGCATGGAGTCAATCAGTCTGTGACACTGCTCAGGTGATATGAGAGCCCAGGTTGCTCTGATAGTGGCCTTCAGCTCTTCTGCATTGTTGGGTCTGGCAAATCGCATCTTCCTTTTGTTAAGGGCAGGTGAAATTTCTGGGCAATTAAAAGCAGGTGAAACCCAGGTCCTTGCTTTCAGATCTGTTATGTTCTCGCGATAACACTTTTGCGCGAGCGGGTATCAGTGATGCGCGAGCGGGTATCAGTGATGCGCTCAATTCTTTTTGGCACACAAATGCCATAATACATATTACTTTTTTTGTTTTTCTAATTTTTATTTTCATATTCATTTCTATATCATTTATTTGCATTACGTAGTAGTTATTCACCTTGGATATTTAGTCAAATAAACCCCATTTTATTACAACTGTGTTTTTTTCGTGTTGATAATCAGAGGCTCTACAAGTTGGCCAGAATCTCACAAAAACTTTCAGATAAATTAGATGACAAACTCCCTCCAAATGACATATTTTCTTATTTGTTAAATGATCTATTCAGATCCTCCTTATTGTTAAAGTGAAATTCTTTAGCTGGTGCCTAGAGTAAAGAAGAGATGGGTCATCTGACACACACGCACACTCTAGGTGAAACTCACCTCTAGTGCCTTGTGTATGGCATACTAAATTAATTGGTGCCCGTCTCAGAATCACTACACATGAACCGTTGATACAAGGCAGGAAGGATCCATGCTTTCATGTTGTTGATGCCAAATTCTGACACTACCATACGAGTGTCGCAGCAGAAATCGAGACTCACCAGACCAGGCAACGTTTTTCCAATCTTCTATTGTAAAATTTTGGTAAGCCCGTGCGAATTGTAGCCTCAGTTTCCCTATCTTAGCTGTCAGGAGTGGCACTCGGGGTGTGGTCTTCTGTTGCTGTAGCCCATCCGCCTCGAGGTTCGACGTGTTGTGCGTTCAGAGATGCTCTTCTGCATACCTCGGTTGTAACAAGGGGTTATTTGAGTTACTGTTGCCTTCCTATCAGCAGCTTCTGGCATCAATAAGGCATTTGCACCCACAGAACTGCCGCTCACTGGATATTTTCTCTTTTTCAGACCATTTTCTGTAAACCCTAGAGATGGTTTTGCATGAAAATCCCAGTAGATCAGCAGTTTCTCAAATATTCAGACCAGCCTATCTGGCACCAACAATCATGCCATGTTCAAAGTCACTTAAATCACCTTTCCTCCCAATTCTGATGCTCGGTTTGAATTGCAGCAGATCGTCTTGACCATGGGTATGTCTCAATCAGCTCCCTTGTTCAGTAAGTAGGGCACTGATCAGGGAGTCGGCCATTTTAAAGGCTGTCTCAATCGCAAAATCCTTCCAGTGCACTGGAACGTTTGTTCCCTAAAAATTCCCACAATGCAACGCAAAAATCAGTGAGCATTGATGGTCCCTATGTTCCCTTCCCGGAAATCACGTGACCTTTTTAAAGCTCGCCAACCAAAAATCACGTGATCCAACTCAATAAACTTTATGAAATGTGACAGAACTTTTAAAAAGACAAACGTTTGTTTTAGTTTTAAATATAAACACACATTGCTGCACAGTAAGGGGCCCACAATCTACTCAATATTTATAATATTTATTTAAAATTGTATATATATATATATATATATAACAATTGGATCGGGACATCCCTTATATATATATATATGTAAGAGAATAATGAGAGCGTTTTTCAGAATGTACTGTTTAAAATTAAGTCAGAGAGATGTTGGTTTTGCTGGTTGTTGATGAGTAACAGCTGTGAGTGATCACAACGCGCTTAGGCAGTAGAGATGCACGGTTGGCGGTTACAGCCGCGGACTCCGCGGATAAACCGCGGATCGGGCGGATGACGTGACGAAAAATAATATTTTAATTAAATTCGGGCGGGTGGCGGATCGACTGCTTGTTATTAGCTGTGTCCTTCAAAGCATGCGACTTTAAAAGATGAGCACTCTGTCTTTCAAGGTGGCAGGCTCAGAAGTTCGCGAAGAGAACTGAAATGAGACGGTCTAGCCTTCTGAGGACCCATAATTTGGGTCACCTGTTGCACGCGCCCCCAGTAGCGCCCATCGCGCCTGTCAGCAATAAACAGCGGAGACATTTCTGACTTATTAAAATAAATATGTAATCAGAAAAATATGAATTTATTTTAGAAAATATGACACATTGATGTAGATTAAACTATTCAACAACACTATATCAAATAATCAACCTTAGAAATATACGCAACATAAACCGAATAATATTAACACAAAAAATAACTTATAATACTAAAACAGTGACAAGAAAAAGTTTTCTAAATACACTTTTATTTAATAAAGGTTTTAATTGTTTGGGATAGCCTCTGCTGTTAAGGATCCATTCGTTCTATCATTAACAGCGCGGAGAAATGAGGACACATTTTGACACAGCTCTTATCAACGCCGGCGAAGGAGGTACGTGGCAAACTCAAAAAAATGAGAATTAAAAACAAAGGAAATAAAAGTTCAGAAAAGGGTTGCCTGGAATAAGTTTTACAAAGTGGTAAATCAGGATGATACCAGTGCAGACTATGTAATTTGTGCGTTTAATTTAGGCTATTTATTTATTTATTTTTGTCCCATGTCATGTGCGCCGATCGGAGACTGGTCTTTATGATTTAAAAAGAAAGCATTCAAGTGAACAGTACTAAACGAACTTGAAGCAAAAATAAATTTCGGCAAATGCAAACTTCAATCAAACATAGTAAGAGGTGAAGTATAGCTTTAGCCTACAGAAATGCTTATTGCATTAATTTTTAAATGTTTGCGAGGTCCGTGCACGTCCTCCGCTAGCAACACAGAAATTGCTGAAATAAAGTTTATTGTTTTTATTAATTTATATTCACAAAACTTATCAACAAAACATCGATTAAAATTAAGAGACAAATTATCTGAAACGAAATTCATTTTAAAGTAGAAAACAAAACTTAAATTAAACTCGAAAATAATGTCTGACCCATTACACTTCTCCCTTCATATTGGCCTTTACAACGCCCTATATGGCGTTTAAAATTACAGTCTATCTTTCGTAATAAGCTAACTAAATTTAAACAAAACATAAACACATTACAACAATATTCAAACCCAACAATACTCAAACATAAATATAAAATAGACATTATATATGATGATACATGTTAAAACAATCCGATATAGCGTGTATAATAGCTGGTTGGTAGATGTTTACTATTTTTGTCAAAACCTCCGTTGCAAACCTCCATTTACCTGAATAAAATAATTTTTACTTTGAAAATGATGCGCTGTCACGTTAACATCAGCTGTTCGTTTACATAAGACTCCATCTACATTTACACTCAGCGCAACGTCTGAGTTCTCAAACTAAAACAGGGTCTGCAGCGTTGATGAACAAATCCGTTTATGAGGGTCGAAAACGGTGATGTAGTGTAGATGAAAGGCGTAAACGTAGCAAAAGTAACGCATTTTAGAGGATAAACGCATTAATGTAAACATAGCCTGAGTTCACTGCTTATATTCTAGGGCTTTCTAGTCTCGCGGCTGTCATCCAACCCGTCATCAGCAGCGGCTGTCATCAGCAGCGCCTTGCATCGCCCAGTCAGCGGATGGCGGGCGGGTGCGGTTTTGAAAACTGGTCAGAAACGTTGGTGCGGATGGATGGCGGACGGATGATGAGTTTTGTGATGCGGTTGCGGATGAAATAATAGCCCATCCGCGCATCTCTATTAGGCAGCCACGTGACAGAAAAATAAGTGAACACTGTCCCAATGTCTAGTGAGCTAGGGTCCTTACCAGTGCCCGAACCTGTGTACACAATATACTGATTCACGACCTCGGGAGCTAGGGAACAAATTGAGACACAGGGCATATCTATATGCCTAAATACATTGACTTGCTGCCATGTGATTGGCTGATTAGAAATTTGCATTAACGAGCAGTTGGACAGGTGTACCTAATAAAGTGGCCGGTGAGTGTGTAATGTCAAGCAAGACATCAAAAACCCATAATATGATTGATCACAATGTCTGTCCATGTTCTTCAACAGAACAAAGAGCGTCTCCTCGCCATCAACAGAACCGTGGTGAAGACCTTGAAGAGAGGAGAGATGACCGAAGGAACGATCGAGGGGAGGAAAGAAGAGAAGAACGTATCCGTGAAAGAGAGAAGGAGAGAGAAAGAGAGAAGGAGAGAGAAAGAGAGAAGGAGAGAGAAAGAGAGAAGGAGAGAGAAAGAGAGAAGGAGAGAGAGAGGGAAAAAGAGAGAGAGAGGGAAAAAGAGAGAGAGAGGGAAAAAGAGAGAGAGAGGGAAAAAGAGAGAGAAAGAGATGTTGAAAGAGAAAGTGAGCGAGTCAGGGAAAGGGAACGCGAAAGAGAGAGAGAAAGAGAACGGGAAAGGGATGAACGGGGGCGGGAAAGGGAGAGAGATGAGCGGGTGAGAGATGAGCGAGTGAGAGAAAGGGAACGAGAGAGGAAGGAAAGGGATAGGGAGCAGAGGGAGAGGCAGAGGGAATGGGAAGAAAGGGAGAAGAAAAGGGAGGAGAGGCGAGAGAGAAGGGATGAGTTGCGAGATGATCGCTCTGGCCGAGATGCTCAGGAAGAGAAGAAGACCATGTAAGTTATAGGGCCTACTTATGTAATTAATTCTTCCTGGTCAGTTGCTGCAAATATTTTAGAGTGACTGTTAAAATAATTATTTGACTTGTCCAATTTAATGTATTCTATAGCATTTTTCATGATTTGCATTGTTGTTAAACAGCTTTATTAAAAATGTCAAATGTATTTCTAATATGCTTTACACACGCATTTTAAACAAGATACTGATTTTTATTTTTATTAATCACACCTCTCTTTGTGTGATAAATCGGATTGAATTAAGCATATACCATTTATCTAATTTAAGAGTAGTTTTTTTATGGTTTATTATATATACTATACGTTGTAGTGTTTCATTTTGGAGAAGCTGTTGTGTGAAACACTATGGAAGGGAATTTCAGGTATAAGTTAAAGAAGATTATGTGTATAATTAATTATGCAAATTCTTGAGGTTTTACCTTAGCCAAATTTCAATTAAATTTTATTTATATAGCGCTTTTCACAATTGTTTAATTGTTTCAAAGTAGCTTTACATAAATAGATTCAGGAAAAAACACAAAGATCTTTAAAACATAAACAGCAGAATACAGCGGTTAAGATTAACCATACTAGCGAGCATAGTGAAAATGTAACCTATTTAAGAGGGTGCTAAGTTAAGCCAATGTCAGCAGACTCCCCAGGGGTTAAAAAACCCTAGGAGAAAAATCCTGTAGGCCAAAAATCCTGTAGGCCAAAAGGAGGAGACAGGGAAAGAGAAACAAAATCCTATTAGCTTAGGGGCCGTTCACATGTAATGCAGGTGTCTCAGTATTTATTTAAGCCTATTACTTATTGCTTTTGATGTTTTTGGATTTAAAAACCATGCAAACGTCATGAGTAGACCTCAGACAACAGTATAAAACAATAAAAACGGCAGAGGAAGGGCACCTTTAAGTAATAGTAACTTTAATAAATGTAGTTCATTTAACTTACAATGTTTTGCAATATCAAATACTTTGCAGTTTTTACACATTGAACTTAAATATACTTTGTACTAGCCTGTATAATAAAATTGGAGCAAACTTGGTTGCCCTAAAAAAATTAACTAAAACAAGTATATTTAACTTAAAATTTCTAATAATTACAATATCATCCAGAAAGTGCATTAAACTTAATTTTAAGTTGATTTTGAATCTCAGCTTAGTTAAGAGTTTAAAGATTTTCTATGTTTAATTCATTTATAATTATATTTCTCTTAGTGTTAAATGGTATTGTAACACAAAACTCATTACAAAGTAAGTCATTGAATAAACTTGATTCTCCACTGAAACACACACAAAACTGAGTTTTTGACAACAATTGTAAGTACTGTGGAGAAAAATCCAATACAATGTGCTGTTTATGTCAATAAACACCGATCACCTGAATGGCGACTTTCATTAACAAAAATGGTAATTTATCATTTACAACTAAACAACATGAATAATATAAGAGCATAAACCTCTATGACATTTTAACAAATATTTGAGTAGTTAAAGTTCTTATCAGTTCTTAATTCTGTAAAAAAGCTTAAATAATCATAATATTCAGGGACAAAGGATTATGGGTATTCCTTACAACATGTACTGGTAAAGTTCATTCACTTGAATGTTTTAGTTTAATTAATTTTATACGCTTAAAAGTTAAATGAACTAAGATTTTTTTAAGTGTATGTCCAAAACTCAAAATATTAAGTGATGTTTACATCATTAAGACAATATCTGGGTTAACAGTGTAGCATACATACATAAAAATAAATAAATTCAAGCTAAAATTTAATAGTCTGTAATTTGGCTATACTAGGGTTGTGCCGATAGACAATAGTATCGTGTATCGACGATCTTCAGACGTATCGCCAATAGCGGGCTTTCATAATGATAGTCATGATGATAGTTGGCGAATGGTTATTATTATCATCATAGTTTTACATTAACACCCACATTGCATGCTTTTCCTCGCATGAGGGTTTGTGGGCTTCGCTTTACGTGGAGAGCTTGTAAAGAGAGAATTCCTTCTTGCACGTACCTGCACTTAATGCGCACGTCTTGGACTCCTTCTAGCAAATCCATTGTGTCATGAACAGCTGCGCTTCTCTCTGTCTCACGTGCACGCGCTCTCGCATCTGTCCGAAGTCTAAACATAAACTAAAGCAGTAATCCTCATGTCTTTGTTCCGTTTAATGCGTTTCATGCGAGCAGAGGCAAACTTTACTTTTTGTTTAAAATATGACCCGCTGCATATTGGCGACTCTCTCACTCTCGCGTACGTGCAGAGAGCTGCGCGCTCTGTCCGAAGTCAGATCACTAATCCTATTTATGATATGCATTATAATGAGTTGTAGCAACACGTCCCTCGTGTTTAAAATATGATTGTGTTTAAAATATGATCACATTCCGCCGGACCAAGGTGTTTAAAAAGGAACCTCTGAGAGCACCACTGCTTGACACGTGTTGTCTTCTGCAACAGCACCTAACAAATGCATTGAATTGTTTGTATGTGCGCGCACGTGTGTGTGTGTGTGCGTGCGCAGATGCATGTTTTTACAGTTATTAAGTAATCATGGTTAGGGTTTTAATGACGTGCTCGCATTAATGGCATCAGTTTTAAAAAGGTTGCGGTCATGACGCTGTTGCTCCTGTCCTTTTTTGTCCATCAATCAAGTGACTTGTTATAATGAGTGAAAAATTTACAAATAAAAAATGAGTAAACTACTGCCCCGCCCCCCGATACTATCGCCGATCTCACAGGCTGACGATAGGACGATCTCAAAATAGGGCATATCGCACCAACACTAGGCTATACTAATACCAGAGATTTTCTTAAAATGAAGTTACCACCTCTCTGAATGTCACCTGAGTAAAACTCCCCCAGCTGCTACCCTGATTTGCATTTGTATAGCTCACGGCATGTTCATTTACATGTTAAAGCCTCCCCTAGAATTAGGGGAAGGGGGGACAACTGCCAAGCAAGGCCCACATCCATTACTGACAATTTATGGCAGTTTTTCGGCATTGCCTGCCAATTGTCGTGGGCAGCGTTGGGGGTAACGCATTACAAATAACGCGCATTTAAGCAGTGTCGCTCGAGTAGGAGTGTGGTGTGGCTCTATATCATCATGGCTGTGATTAGGCCAGAGGCACGAGGCCGTAGGCAGTCACAGCCGTGATGATATAGAGCTATATCGCACGACTCCGAGAGCGATATTGCTTTTATACAACAGTTCGACGGCACACGTTTGAAAAACGAAAACTAGAAAACAATTATTTTAAAAGCCTCTTTGTTTGTGAACTACTTTCTTCCGCCACCGATTTAAGGGCAGCCAGAATGACAGGTAACACTTTCGGCTGCTTTGAATCTCATAATAACTCAATGGGCGAATTAGCCGTTTCTTTATATTACCGTTTCTTGGTCACAAAGTGTGATTTTATGATTAGTTCAGTCGAGAATATATATGTATTATATCTAAATCTGCAGTCGATTAGTAAAGATAGCGCCTGTTTAAACGTTTGCTTGGTAAGATTCGGTACGAGAACCAGAGCATGAGCGGACATCAGTTTTCTCTTGCCCTGCTGATCACCGCCCTATCTGGGCTACATCTCTGACAGGGATTCCCTGGCTCTGATGTTGGCCCAGTCTGTGTTTGATGGTCAAAATTGAGATCAAATCAGCAGTATTTGGTGTCATGATGAAACTTTTACTTGTTTTCTTATTCATATTGTGTTGTTATTGTTTTGGCGCGAGGTAAAAGTTAATAAAACTATACTTATATAATGTTACTATTGCTTTCCCATTTAATCTTAACGCAATATGAGCACTCGATTATTATAAGACTTTGTTCTTATCAGTACTATATAAAGCTGTTTTTATAAGTGTCAGAGAGATGTTTTTGCATGCTGCTTATAAATATATCAGTGGCAATATATCATAACATGTTTTAATAGTCACGTCTTGATAAAATAAATGATCAATGTCCACATTTAAAAAATGTGGTGCTTACCTGCATTTCCACGGTGTTTTCACGTTCTGAGGAGAGACATCGCTCCAGAAAAAAATATTGTTTACATTCCTCTTTCCAAGTGTTAATCGTCCACATGATGTGACAAGACATTACTCCCATTAAGTTTAACGTAACATCCAAGAGCGCTGATCTTTGACGGAATGATAACTTCAGATTGGGATTCACATACTGATTTTCGAGCTAGTGAACTAATGAGACACACGGAGAGTGATTAAAAACAGCGCGTTTGTGTGTGTCCGTGTGTGCGTGCAGTTTTTCCATTCAGAGATGAGCCTGTTTAAAGGACCTCCATTCACTAGGTGGCGGAATGATACGAAAGATGAAACGGTTACTGTGCCGTTATCAGTACAATATCGCACGCCTCTTAGCCAATCAGATTCGAGAACCAGAAAGAACTGTTGTATAATACGTAATAATATTACTTTTCTGAAGTAACGAGTAAAGTAACGCATTACTTTATAAATGTACACATTAATATTTGAGTTACTTTAAAAAAAGTAATGCAAGTTACTTTTCAGTTTAATTCATTCAATTTAAAAATAAAATAATGTACTGAATTAAACTAAACAAATTAATGTAGAATTACGCACTCTGTGCTCCTGCTCAGGAACAGTTTGAGTCAGAAACGGAGATGGCAGGCCAGAGCTTCACATTTTTGCGATCATAAAAACACCTACAAGGCCTAAAAGAGATCAAGCCTCAGCCAAGTAAGACAAAGTAATGCAAAAGTATCTTAAAAGTAATGTAAGCATTACTTTCCATGAAAAGTAACTAAGTAAGGCAATTAGTTACTTTTTGAGGGAGTAACTTAATATTGTAATGCATTACTTTATAAAGTAACTTTCCCCAACACTGGTCGTGGGCAGTCGTAAACTTGGAGTTTCATGTCAATCTACAGTGCCACATTCTGACGAAAATTCCACTTTTCATGCAGTGTATGGTTTAATATCCTCTCGGTTCCAGACAGGCTATCTATAGCGGCATAAATATATTACTCAGAGGAGTTATGTGAATGCTTTTTCCAGACACGCTAACTATTGCGGGATAAGTAAATTTACTAGACAAATTATGTGAATGCTTTGATAAAGAAAAATGTCTTTAGTTAAGACTTAAATTGATCGGCTGTGTCAGATTCTCAAACGTTTTTTGGCAAAGCATTGCAGAGCTTAGGGGCAAAGTAGGAAAAGGATCTGCCACCTTCAGTAACTTCAGTTATCTAGGGATAATTAAGTAACCAGAATTTTGCGACCGCAGTGTACTTAACCCTCTGGGGTCGGACCCTTTTGGACACAGTCAGAGGTTCTGAGATGCTCTCACATTTGGTCTTTTTTCAGTTGCTTTAAAACACATTAATGGCTAATATCACATAACACTGTATTCAGCACAAACTGTGCTATAATAATATTTAAGATAAATGTATGTACATGTTTGTATTTTTAAGTAAATGATGTTTATGCGTGGTTAGTAAAAAAAAGAAAACAAAAAGTTGCTGAAATAAGGCCAAGGAACACATCCTAAACATTTGTTAACAAGCAAAAAAGTTATCTACTCTTGTAGAGTAGAGAATTTGCTACAAAAAGATGTAAAAACCATTTAACCCACTCATTCACGTGAAAAAATACATTGATTTAACTTTTGTAAGACACTTTTTGCTGTGCAAAGGCAATATGCATGGGAGGGTCAATGGTCATGAATATTGATGTATTTTACACCTGAGGAGACCCAACCCCCTAATGGCTCAGTGAGGAATGTTGGGACAAAAGAACTGTGACTGTGGGGAGACTTAAAGAGAAAAACTTTTGCTTGAGACTTAAAGAGAAAAACTTTTGCTTGTAGTTAAAAAAAAATAGGTTAAAATAAAGTACAAAAGGCCTTTTTAGTAAAATAAAAGTCTTACAGGGTTGCAAAAAATGCTAACAACATGAACAATACAATAGATTTAAGAAGCTTTATTGTAATTATAAATAAAGAAGCTTAATTGTAATTATAAATAATAAAGTAACAATATGTATACATGTAACAATATTCTATATGACCAGTACAATATGGCTCTAATTAAAAGAAAATGATTCTAAATGTCAGCTGTGAAAGTTTGGTGTGCATCTAAAAATACTTCCAAATATAAAAAATAAGGTATACATTTGTAAACCATCACACACTGTAACTCTTTGGGAATGGAGTTAAATGTTGTCGTGCCATTGTTCAAAACGTGCGAGTACCAGACGAAGTTGGTGTTGCAGACACATTCCTGAAAACATATCTTAATTAATATCATGTATTTTCAAAGTACAAAGCAACACATCAGTAATATTACTAATATTGAGAACTTTTTTTAATAATTAATAGGGGTGACCCCGAATAGTTGAAGATTCGATGCATCGGAGAAGCCGGATTCGACTACCAATCTCACAGTCGAATCGTTGCAGATGTGTTATGAAATGAGGATCATTCAGTTTTGGCCGTATATGGGTGCACACATTATCTGATTTCGCACATAACAGCTTTCTCCCAATATATTGATATACAGCATATTATTATAATGCTGCCAATAATATGTGATGTAGCAGCTTTCAATAAATATTTTTAAAATGCGTTAATAAATCCAACAATCCCTGTGACAGGGGTACACGTCCAAAAAGAGGTTCCTATGTTAATAAACCATTGCCTCTTTGTTTCTACATTTAAAAGACGAAGCTGGCAATTCTGGCAATACTTTCGTTTTTTTATTAATTTCTTTATTTTATTTATAAATCACTCTGGTTTATCTGATTTATCTGTTTGGCTTGTGTTTTGTTTCCGTGCACTTGAGGCATTTTGCACATTTGTTCTGCACGTTGTTACTTCTGACCTTATTTGATTTAAAAAAAAATTTTATTATAAACGTAAATTCTGATATAATTTAAGTCTGTACATTTTGGATTGTTTTTCGTTCTATCGATGTTGCGCTATTGCGTTCTGGCCATGTTTGCGCATGCAATTTTGCCGAACGTGCTATTGGTGCGCTGCGTCTCATATTTAGAATTTCATCAAACTAAACATTACAAAACGGATGTTTTGCGGCGGGCATAAGTTTTAAAATGTATTTAAAACCGAGTGGTTATCTATTATGGTCGGTGTTCACTTTCAAATGATAGCAAAGAGATTCCTGAAATAAATAATATCATCAGGTCTTTCTGTATCTAAAGTGAATACAGAGATGATCAAAGTCAAAGCAAGCAAGCAGGTATTTCTGTGCTAAACAATAACGCGGAGTGTCTATAAAATCATTAATTTCAGTGTTTTTCTTGTTATAAATTAACGTTTAATGAATTGTATACATTATAGCTTATAGTTTTTATCATTTACAGTAACAATCACAAATTATTTGTCATTTGTCTTTTTTTGGTCATGGCTTTGACGCGCTTAATCTCCGAATTAAATAAAAATACTAAATTGTAGCCGGGGTTTCCAAGGCAGGATCACCTTTGTTATTTTTTAGGTTTAGTTCTCAAAATGTTTTTTTTGTGTGATGTTCTGTAGATCGTGGCATAAAAATGTTATGAGGAATAATTAAACAAATTTTGCCTTACATTTTACCTTAAAAATATATATATATAAATTGTATCACTTTATTTATTTCGGGTTCGTTTCTGCATGCCCCCGTGCGAGTTAATGATGATGAAGCCACGTTACTAAAAAAAAATTAAAAACATTATTTGTATCATGTATTTTCGGAAAATACAGATATGTTTATATATATACATCTTGTATTTTCCAAATTACTACGCAAAACATCAGTAAAAGTCTACTAATAAAACAGAAAAGCCCGCAAATGTGACTTACCCTGTATGAATGTCCGTCGCATTTCTGCAAATGCCCCCTGAAGAGGAGAGTGATGCTGCCACATTCCTACAAAAGTTTTTAATAATTAATATAATGTATTCTCCACAGTAACAAACTTATAAAGCAATACTAAGGCGGTAAAGCATAGTTGAGATAAGATAATTGGGTACATAGATGCGGTATATCTTTGTTAACAGGCCATTACCGGACATATTTATGGCTAAACATTAACACATTACAAATCTCCGGACACATTTACAGCACATCGATACTACATCGATACATTTACACCCGAACAGATAGTCGCGTAAACAAGACTTGTTGAGGCATAAACACACTAGTCAAAATATATTCTAAATAGTGATATTGTTTTATGACATATTGAATATTTACACCATACAATCATACTGTTTAACGCATGACATATCTTCGGGCTCATTTACAGCACAATGTTACACCCGAGCAAATAAAGAAGGCTTATTGATAAGTCGGCATGGACACTATAGTTATAGTAGTGATATTGCTTTATAACATATTCACATTACACTAATCAGCATACGGTTTAATGTAAGAACTATCATTTTAATGTTAATACAAATTGCCAATTACGAGACGTTTTTTATAAAGTCATTATGAATATCTGCTTGCAAACAGTCAGTATACAGTATATAAAAGTTACACAACATTTCAACAAATGTAGGTAAAACTTACTCTTCAGAAATTATATCCTCAGCTGAATCAAGTCGCTCTTCAAAATACAAACGTTCATCGTCGGAGTCCTGCTCTTCGTCTGAAGAAACAGTGAACTCTTCCTCGCTGTCCAGGAGCATAGAGCTTCCTCACCTGTAAAGTGTGTCATCTTCCGAACGCGTTGATAAGTGGATGAAACTGTCAAAACTCGCTGCTTCTTAAAGCATTGTTTGGGGCGTTGATCTTGTTTGCATAGCCCGCATCAGGTAATTTCCATATGAATGGCGCGCACAAGGGAAGGTGGGATTACATTAGCGCTAATGAGGTCGAGCCAGAAAAACTGTACCTCTCTTTACTTACATGTCGATTACACAAACAGACAATGAGTTCTTCAGATTTTAATTACATCATGTAAAAGTAGACATTTCAGGCTTTCTTTAGACATATGTATCATGTTCGTGTGACAAGTATTGGCGGAGTTATCAGTTCATGTTTGAAACGTGTTTGAGGAAAATGGTCAAGGAGACAGAGATGTCGAAATGCACTCCCTGTTTATTTTCTTTATTTGCCAAAAGCACACAGTTTTGTTGTTATTATGAAGGCACTCACATTAAAGTAGAGACTTCACAGTTTCGAATGATGTATTACATGTATGTGTATGATTATGAATGACGGAGTATTTTAAGTGGATGTCACAGGAAACAGGAAAAAATGCGTCAAAACGCGGCCCCGCGTTTTTGGACCCCAGGGGGTTAATGGATTGTATTCTGATAGTAATTCTCTAAGATACAAAGGTGCTAGACCATTTAAAGGTGCAGTGTGTAATGTTTAGAAGGATCTCTTGACAGAATTGCACAGTAATACACCAAACTATATTATCATGGGTGTATAAAGAGCTTTTAATAATGAACCATTATGTTTTTATGTTTTTATCTACATACACTGAGGGTCCCCTTACGTGGAAGTCGCCATTTTGTGCCGCCATGTTTCTACAGAAGCCCTTAATGGACAAACTTTTTTACTAAGTTGTCTCCGACAATGACATTGTGAGCAGTGGTCGCAACCTGACACTAGATGCCGCTAAAATCTACACAATGCACCTTCAAGGCTTTATAGGTGATATTTTTATTATATCTATTCTTTTAAAGCAACATTATGTAGTTTCCATGTAAAAATGACTTACAGCTCCCCCATGTGGTTGAAATGCGCAACAGTGCCTGGTATCAGACACTCTTCTGCAGGCAGGGGGAGGGGCGGAGCTGTGTTTCCTACCCTCCACCGCCACTTTCAGAGTGTGCTTGTAGCAGCTAGGAGGCTGCTCAGGTTGCAGCAACAGTACAATTTGTCCAGTTAAAAGTTGTTCTATCACTGAAATAATTTTAGAGACATTATTTAAAGGTAAAAAAAACTACATAGTGTTGCTTTAAAATGTAATATTTTAAAATCTATGTGATTATTTAACTGGTAACCAAAGATGCCAAAATTGGGCTTATGTGGTCATACTTCTTAGATCGAGTGAGCACTCGTGTGGCAGCGTTTTTAACCAGCTGAAACTTATTTACCTGATTCACGTGACATCCCTTGAGTAACGAGTTACAATAATCTTATCTTGAGGTCATAAAAGCGTGGATAAGCTTATATTTCTAAGATGAAAGAATGCTATGCGGCAGACATTTGAGATATGACAATCGAAGGATAGATTGCTGTCGAACATCACACCTAGGTTCTTGACTGTGGAAGACGGAACCACAGTGCAGCTATCTATGGGTAACTTGTAATCAGACGTACTTTGTTTGGAGCGATTTGGTTCAATAATAATAATCTCTGTCTTATTGGAGTTATGTGCCATCCAGTCACTAATATCGCTATTGCAGTCATTTAGCTTAGAAAACTGGTGGGTTTTGCTAGGATGTGAGGAGATGTAAAGCTGGGTATCATCTGCATAGCAGTGAAAACTTATGTTGTGTTTCCTGATGATGTCTCCTAGGGGTAACATGTATAACGAGAATAGGATTGTACCTAGAACTGATCCCCGTGGTACATCATATTTAACCGGGGTGTGATATGACTCTTCCTCGTGTTATGCACTTCACAAATTAGTTAGCAACTTACCGTTATGAAGACAATGCTTAACTGACAACATACTAATCTAATGTGTAATGTCCTGCACAACGTTTTTATAACACGAACCCACAGTGTTCTGCCAGGACTTTAGACTTAAAACTAAAGCGTCTGCTCTCCACCTCTTTTAACTCTTTCCCCGCCATTGACGAGATATCTCGTCAATTAAGAGAAAACGCTTCCCCGCCAATTACGAGATTTTCCGTCTTTCCGCAATACCGCTATTATCCACCAATACCGCTATTATCCACCCTTCCACAACTTTTTAAACCCGGGAGTATTGCCCTATGGCAAGCAGCTGCATGTCCGTGTCTGTTTTAAAGATCGCTCTGAATGGGATCTCTATGAAAAGTCCGTCACAAAAATGGAATTATCTCTGCTTTTTGCTCAAAATGTGGTGTTTTTGCAGAAACCTACCCATATTCAAAAGCTGATTACAAAAGAACTACTCAAGGTAGGATGAAACTGTTTTTTTTTTGTTTGAAAGCAGATGGTCTGTTCTTTCATTTGGTATATTGTATGTTTATATATCTGAAGAACATTTTCTGGAAGGCATTAAACTTGTGAAAATCATGAAAAACGCTGGCGCTGGCTGGCACCTTTTTAAAAAAATGCTGGCGGTGAAAGAGTTAAGTTGCGCAGGCTTATTCAATCAATTGCTCTAAAATCAATTGCATTTTTCACGGTTTCAGTGTTTGCAAAGTTACTGCACTTAGGTTTTGGAGGGCAGTAAAGCTACGTCATTATTTGGACAGGATTTCTATGCCAAGCAGCATAAATTGCATGTCAGGCATTTATCTAATCTGTGCATTAATGTGTTATGTTAAATTAATTTGATTACTTAGAGCAAAGTAATTATACTCAAAGTCCTTTTAATGAAGTTGCGTCAATGACTTGCACTGGCAATTTGATTTTAACTTAAAAAAGCTTTAAAAATGTATAAGTGTGTATATAAATCTGTGCCCAATGAATGGAGTAAACTAACAAGATGCTTAACCCTCTGGGGTCCGACCATTTTGGGACACTCTCAGTGGTTCTGACATGCTCTTACATTTGGTCTTTTTTCAGTTGCTTTAAAACATAATAATGGCAAGTGTCTCATACACTGCAAAATCCCGGGAGTTAAATTAACACTGCTCAGTGTTTATGTGGGTCCACTCTCCAGGGTGTTAAAAAGCTGGCGCCGGAGAGGGTTGGAGGCTGCAATCAGTGACTTTGTCCTCTCTGTCACCATCTCTGTTTGAAACCTGGAATTGCATTTTACATCTTACTTGTAGAGTCATTTTCTTAACTTAGGTTTAGATGTTGGCTGTTTCATTTAAAGTTACCATTATTGTGATCAGTGGTTGTTTTAGTTGGACTTGACTCTTGACTGTAAGCTTGTTAGATTTTTTTAACTGCTGTATCTTAGTGTGTTTAAACACATTAGTTATAGCAAAGAAAAAGCAATTGTGTAGATGAATATTGATGGTTAATATAAAGTCAAACATAAACATTTAAATGAACAGATTTATTAATATAGATTTCCTCACTCATCAAAAGCATATTTTTCTGTTAGTAGTGAAATACAACAGTTTAAGCTCCAGAACTCTCATAGCAGTTTGTTATTCTGAAGGATTTTGATAGTGTGCACATAAAGCATTAACCGCAAAACAATGTAGATACACAGACATCAAGAATCAGAGTATGAATCTCAACAATGGTGACAAAGAAAATTATAAAAAAGTTCATTATTTATTCATGCCCCAGTGCATTCTGGGAGTCCTGGATGAGATTTGTAATTTGTTGATACCCAGCATGCACTGCATCATGAAGCTTTTCATTCTATTGTCACCATCATTGTGATTTATACTCTGATTCTTGATGTTTGTGTGTCTACATTATGCAGCAGTTAATTTGTAAGTGTCAGTGTTTAAAAATGGCTGGATCCCATACTACAGTATCATAATATTGACAGAAATAAATATTCCTAGTAAAAAATCACTGAAGAAATCATTTTTAAAAAGATTTGAAAGTATATTTTAACAACCATTATAATCATAGAAATGCACTAGTGTCTTCTCTTTGGCCACAACAAACATGTTTTAAACACATGAAATTATAACAGGCAAAAAGAGCCGAAAAAACTAAGGCTAAGACTCAAGAGTCCAATTAACCCTCTGGGGTCCGACCATTTTGGGACACTGTCAGAGGTTCTGACATGCTCTTACATTTGGTCTTTTTTCAGTTGCTTTAAAACATAATAATGGCAAGTGTCTCATACCACTGTGTTCAGCAAAAACTGAGCTAAAATATTATATGAGCTACATGTATGTACATGTTTGTATTTTTCAGAGAAAAAGGTTTTAAAAATTTTAAGTCACTGATATAAGTTCACAAAACCCATACTAAACATGTTTTAACAAGACTTTCCTAAACAAAATCTAGTAGCCTAGAGTTTTTTCTTTAAAATGATGTGAAAATCATCCTGCCTACTTATTCTCATAAAACAATGTATTCATTTATAAATTGTAAGACACTTTTTGTTTAGAGTGGCCGTATGCGAGAAGGATTGATTGACAGCTAGCAAACAAAGGCTCGCATAATGAGCTGCATAATGAGCTGCATAATAATGAGGCAGGAAGGAACTACAGTAAAGAATGTGAGGACAAATGTACACGTTTGTTTGAGGTTTATTAAGAAGTTAACAATATAATCAAAATAGAAATGAAGGTCAGTAGGACATTTTCAGTTTATTTGGAAACGAACCCTATTAAAAAACTTAACTTGTATAAGAAACTGATAAACAACAGAGCTGTAAACTTCATGTGGCTCATGTTACCATATAACTTTATGTCCAAAGAGTGTGAATATGTTTTTCCACTTCATAGTTTTGTACTGGTGAGAGGGATGCAGACCTCTAAGAGAGTTATAAACAGCTGTTAGCATAAGTTGTCCACAGAAATACCCTTACATACATAACTGATGGGTAAATGATAGCACTACATTCAGATAAACTATCATAAACTAAATTAGTATCTCAGATAAACATCTGCAATAATTAGTTATATAAAAAGCTGTTTTCAGATGACTGTTTTCAGATGCCCATCCCCTTATCGTCTAGCTTCTGTTTTAAACGCGTTTCTGTAAGCGAGTATGAACTTTAAAAACACATCGCAAATGGATGTGCACGAGCTCGCGTCTCCGTGTAAACAACGCGGAGCTCATAATAAACGGTGTCGCGTGTAAAGCGCAATGTATGGAATTACCTTGCATGTAAACAATATGGAATCATTTTACAGCAAATCCCCTAGTGCAGCATTTACTCAAAGTTGCCATGACAGATTCGAAAGTGAATAACTGTGTCTTAACACTGTACAACATGTAAGTTAACAGATATCCGCCATTATGGGAGGTCACGCGTACTCGTTTGTAAATAAGCATGTAAACATGGAATCATATTACAGCACACACTTAAAAGATACAGCAGTTCAGGCTTACTGAAAGTTTCCATGAAGGATATAAGTGAATAACTGTGTCTTAACACTGTACAGCATGTAACAGATATCCGCCATTACGGGAGGTCACGCGGATTTGTTTGTAAATAAGCATGTAAACATGGAATCATATTACAGCACATACTTAAAAGATACAGCAGTTCAGGCTTACTGAAAGTTTCCATGAAGGATATAAGTGAATAACTGTGTTTAACACTGTAACAGCATGAAACAGTGAAATCCGCCATTACGTGAAATCGCGTCCGTTTGTAAACAACGAAAGTTTTTCAATCCGAAGCGTGTAGTCTGCTAAGGTTGCTTAACGTTACTGTATGTAGGCTGAACTGCACAAGCCATGAGCATATTAAGTTACATGATAGCAAATATAAATGGTATAAATTAACTGTTAACGTTACTTACTTCTAATCCAGCAGTGCGTTCTCCATTGTTCTTCTTACGTAACGTTAAAGATAAATGCTTCTCTTCCTCAATGTCCAGACATAAATGAAGATATTCCTCACGTGTGTGTATAAAGTTTATAATCCAAACATGCGGTAAAAAGTCCTTAAATCTGATCAAACTTTACGCTTTGCTTGTTATGGTTGAACAGCTCGTGTTTTCATTACCATGTTAACAGCTGTGGGCGTGACCAAATGAAAGATAATGAAGTCAGCCAGGAAAAACGGTACTCTCTTTACTTCAATGCAGATTACATAAACAGGCAATATTTGTTTTTGATTATATTTAGCTTGTTTAAAAGTAGACATTTCAGGCTTTCTTTGGATGTGTGTATCATGCTTGTGTGACGAGTATTCGCGGAGTTTCAATTAATTTTTGTAACGTGTTTTGAGAGACAGCTGGCGGAGACAGAAATGTCTGGATGCACACCCTGTTTATTTTCTTTATTTGACAAAAACACAAAGATCTGATCACAACTGATCACAGTAATGGTGACTTTAAATGAAACAGCCAACATCTAATCCTAAAATAAGAAAATATCTCTACAAGTAAGATCTAAAATGCAATTTCAGTTTTCAAACAGAGGTGGTGATAGAGAGGATAAAGTCACAGATTGTAGCTTTTAACTCTCTCTGGTGTTACTTTTTAACACTCTGGAGAGTGGACCTATATAAACACTGAGCAGTGTTGGTTTGGCTCCCGGGATTTTGCAGTCTGCGTACAGCACTAACTGGGCTAAAATATTATATGAGCTACATGTATGTACATGTTTGTATTTTTGAGAGAAAAATGTTTATGCGTGGTTTTTAAAAAAGCTACATTTTTTAGTCACTGATATAAGTCCACAAAACCCATACTAAACATGTTTTAACAAGACTTTTCTAAACAGAATCTAGTAGTCTAGAGGTTTTTCTTTAAAATGATGTGAAAATCACCTTGCCTACTCATTCACATAAAACAATGTATTGATTTAGAAATTGTAAGACACTTTTTGTTTAGAGGGGCCGTATGCGAGAAGGATTGATTGACAGCTAGCAAACAAAGGCTCGCATAATGAGCTGCATAATGAGGCAGGAATGTGAGAATGAACTACAGTAAAGAATGTGAGGACAAATGTATACATGTTTGTTTGAGGTTTATTAAGTTAACAATATAATCAAAATAGAAATGATGGTCAGTAGGACATTTTCAGTTTATTTGGAAACAAACCCTATTCAAAAATTTTCTATAAACTAAGAAACTGATACACAACAGAGCTGTAAACTTCATGTGGCTCATGTTACTATATAACTTTGTCCAAAAAGTGTTTTTCCACTACATAGTTTTGTACTGATGAGAGAGATTCAGACCTCTAAGAGAGTTATAAAAAGCTGTTAGCATAAATTGTCCACAGAAATACCCTTTCATATATAACTGATGGGTAAATATCACTGATACTACATTCATAAACTATCTTGTACATAAACTAAATCTCAGATAAACATCTGCAGAGATTAGTTATATAAAAAGCTGTTTTCTGATGACTGTTTTCAGATGCCCATCCCCTTATCGTCTAGCTTCTGTTTTAAACGTGTTTCTGTAAGCGCGTATGAACTTTAAAAACACATCGCACGTCTGCCCTAACTACTGCATGCAGCACTAACCACTATACCAGCGATAATGACGAGTGGATACGTAAGAAATGTCAAGACAACTGTATAGATGTAAGAGCACCACAAAGACTGATATTAGTCATATAAGGATATTTATATATCTAAAATGACTGCAAAAAATAATAATTTCGCTCACATAAATGTAAGTGGATATGACAAAAAACACTCGGGGTCTCAAAATCCTCTCGCAACATAAATCTAACTTTCTACAAATGAATGCAACATCATCATCTACAGGATTCTTTATAAAAGTACTTGACATTTTAGTCACTAAAACGATCTATGCACCTAAGTATATCATATTAGCTTTACAAGTCATTTAAATTTACTGTTTTAATTTTTTCGTTGAAAGTTTAGTGTAATATATAAAAATAGAAAGTAGTAAGTTAAAATGGTTTGCACTGGCAATTTAATTATAACTTAAAGACAGATAAAATATTTTACAGTGTACATAATAAAAATGTGCGCAATGAATGAATGTACTAAAGCAACTAACAAGAATAAACACCGCTACTTCTTTAAAAAAGGAGAGGAGACCACAAGAAACTCAGAGTTTACAGGATAAAACCTGCTCCCGACCAGGTTAGGTTCACAGAGTAAGTTACCCCGGAAACAGACTCTGAGTATAAGTTACCTCTCCTTCTGAAACAGGCTTGACTTACCCCGCTGTCTCAGGTTTAATCTACCCCCCTTTTTGAAACAGAAAACTCAGAGTTTCCCTCATTTCAGGGTTAACAAACTCTGAGTTTTCACTTAACCACCTTTCTGAAACGGGCCCCAGGTCAACAGCTGTGGGCGTGGCCGAATTAAAGACAATTAAGTCAGCCAGGAAAAACGGTACTCTCTTTACTTCAATGCAGATTACATAAACAGGCATTATTTGTTTTCGATTTATATTTAGCTTGATTAAAAGGATATGTGTATCATGCTTGTGTGACGAGTATTCGGGGAGTTTCAATTGATTTTTGTAACGTGTTTTGAGAGACAGCTGGCGGAGACAGAAATGTCTGGATGCACACCCTGTTTATTTTCTTTATTTGACAAAAACACAAAGATTTGTTGTTATTGTGAATGAACACATATTAAAGAAGACCCTTTACCGTTTCAAATGATGTCAAACACGTAAGTGTATGATTATTAATGATGGAGTATTTTAAGTTGATTCTGCCATGATAAGGAAAAAACACGTCAAAACGCGGCCCCGCGTTTTTTGGACCCCAGGGGGGAGGAGACCACAAGAAACTCTTAAAGGGATACTTCACCGATTTAGCATTCAGCTTTGTATCTGTAGAAACCCGGCAGTATTACTGAATGACCATGTTTCCCTCCCTCATTTCCCCCTGAGAGGAGAGATATCTGCATTTTGGTTCTGCAAAAAAGTCCTCCGATGATGTAATATGACGATTTTTGCATCATCGGAGGACTTTTTTGCAGAACCAAAATGCAGATATCTCTCCTCTCAGGGGGAAATGATGGAGGGAAACATGATCATTCAGTAATACTGCCGGGTTTCTACAGATACAAAGCTGAATGCTAAATCGGTGAAGTATCCCTTTAAGTTAACAGAATAAAACCCAGTTCCTGACCAGGTTAGGTTCACAGAGTAAGTTACCCTGGAAACAGACTTTGAGAATAAGTTACCTCTCCTTCTGAAACAGGCTTGACTTACCCCGCTGTCTCTGGTTTAACATACCTCACATTTTGAAATAGAAAACTCAACAATTTCCCTCATTTTAGGGTTAACATACTCAAGAGTTTTCACTTAACCTCCTTTATGAAACGGCCCCAGGTCTCCAAAAACACTTCTTATTGACTATAAAAACCTTTATTGTTCTGTAATTACCACTAAAGACATCCAGCCATGAAATAACAATAGACCCTTACTGTGATACGTCACACTTTTGCACACCTTTTGGAAATTTTCTTTGATCCCCATCCAGCGAAATCAAATATTATTAGCACTAACATAAAAAGAAACTTAGAATATTTTGTTTAGCTTTAGCCAGCATTTTCTTTAGTCTGACACAGTCTTTTGGTGCACATCAACATATGGTGTCTGTATTTCCATGTTCTGAAGAATAGAATCAAATTTTTATCGTGCCTATATTTTCTGTTTTATTAGTTTTGTTATTGTGTTGTAGGGCTGTAACGATTTATCGTGCAAATGCGCGTTTTCTTAATGAATGAATTTGAATGAATTATGGTGAAATGCCGCCACATCCAAAAGCCAGGGGGCGCTCTCGTGCAGAAACACCCTTTGTGCCACAGAAGAAGTAGCATTACAAACCCTATTCTAGGAAATGTCTACAGGAATATGTATATCGCCGTTCTTCAGATTGTTTCAGGTATTTTCATGATAATAAAGAATATTTTGAATGATTTTGTGTAACGAGTGTTCCTTTTTAAATGCACATTATAAACGACTTAGACTCATAATGATTTTAGATTGATAACGGACTTCTTACTGACCAAAACGCCGTAGTACACGCACAAGCTGCGCATGAAACACAGAATCACGATGCAGCGATGCCGTTTCGGTTTTAGACAGGTCTTTTTGATGGGACATGCGATATATCGTTACAGCCCTAATTGTGTGTGTTACTTTGTTGGGCCAAGCACCAATGTTTTAATGTGGTTTCTTTTAGTCCAATTTACAGCTGTTTTCATTTTAATTACATCTCAACGTCTCGACGCGCACTTATTCGTGAGTGGGATGACGTCAGTTTTTTTTAACGATGCTTACAATATCTATATGGCCTACTGTCCACAAACATTAATAATATTAACATTACTATACATCGTTTAAAAGGTCTACGGGTTTAGCATCAGTGTATGGTCTCCGTTTCAAGATACAGATGCTCTAGCGTCATAAATTTAGTTTTTTGTTTCAAAAGTCCAGATGACAAAATGCAAATTATAAACGGGACGACTTACCTTTGTGTTGATATAACGATCGCGAGTCGAATCCAGTCTGTTTCAGATGTGTGAATAACCTTACCCATGAAAACCGTCTAATAGAAACATCCAATGAACATTTTTGTCCACAAATGCGTATAATCCATGAATTATAGATATATAGTCTGTTGTTTACATCAGATTTTGCATGAACATCTTGTAATAGAATGTAATATACAGTGTTACGATGCAAATAGTCAGCAGATTGTATATGAGATTTATTTTATTTATTTTTATTTAACCTTTATTTAACCAGGAAAGAAATCCCATTGAGATTCAGAATCTCTTTTTCAAGGGAGTCCTGGCCAAGACAGAAGTATAAAAGTTTCATATTTAAATTGTACAGCAAAAAACAGACAACATAGAGAAAGAAAAAAAAGTTAAAGCAAATTAACAATCTCCACATAATCACCAGCAGCACTCAGTATCAGCACGTGTCCTCAAGTAATCTTTTATCTTTAAACTGCATCAATGTTGGTAGATGGTCTAATTTAAGTTGTTTCTGCAGTTTGTACCAGGATGATGGGGCAAAAAATGTAAATGCACTTTCACCGAAAACAGTTCGCGTTCGGGAATGTCATACATGATTTGTCCATTTAAGATTACATTTCCCAGTAGTGACTTTAGGAATCAGGAGAGAACATAAATAAGAAGGCAGTTTATACATTATGGCCTTATAAAGAAAAACATACCAATGCTCCAACCTGCGATTATGCAAAGAAGGCCAACCAACACTCTCATACAAGTTACAGTGATGCGTATTAAAGCTGGAATTAGTTACAAATCTTAGTGCTGCATGGTATACTGAGTCCAGCATTTTCAAAGAAGATTTCTTGGCATGCATATAAAATATCACCATAATCTAGCTTTAACAAAAATGTAGCTTGTATAAGTGTTTTTCTCGCACTAAAAGAAAAACAGCCTTTATTTCTATAATAGAAACCCAACTTCACTCTAAGGTTTTTTGTTAGACATTCTATATGCTGATTAAAAGACAGCAGAATACTGGGCAGTGGACTGGGCGTGTTCTCTACACGCCCAGGTTCCACTAAACACATAAACCCGCAGTCAAACTTTGTTTCTAAAAGTAGGTGAGAGTATAATACATAATATTCAAACAGTGATGTCAAAAATAGGGACGTCATTTGACCCACTCGTTCCTCCAATGACCTCATGGAAAATATTCAAAGACAGAACGTGTAGCCAATTAGATCACGAATCCAACGATCTTTGTGTAACGTTTTATTTCCTGGTGTGGAAACTGCATTTTATATGCTAACAAAAGTATAAATAATAATAAGAACAAACGTGTTTGCATGTAAACAAAGACTTTTATTTTGGGGCTGACTGGCACTTAGCAAACGCACTAGTCTTACAAAAACCCTGTTCACCTCAAACGTGAAACATAACTTCCTTAGGGGCCAGTCACACCAAAGGCGTTTATGGCAGTTGCAGGCGCCTTTTTTGAATGATATTCTATGGGCAGGGCGCGTTTGCGCGCTGTTTATGCGCGCCGAGCGCCTTGCGGTTTTTTGCTGCCTGCCGCGCACGCGTTTTTGAAGGAGAGCGGAGAAGCGCCCGATGTCATTCGCGTCTTTGCATTGTCCAATCGAATGAGGGGAGAGGCGGGCCTTACGTTGTGGTGAGGGAAGTTTACAGTTGCTTTGAAGAACCGGACTCCACTCGCTCACTCTCTCCTGCGTGTTTGTGCACCTCTCACCCTCAAACAAAGTCAGAGCAAGCGCCCTCTTTTTAAAGTTTCTGCTAGTATGACAGTTAAAGGAATAGTCTACTCATTTTCAATATTAAAATGTTGTTACCTTAACTATGAATTGTTGATGCATCCCTCTGTCATCTGTGTGCGTGCGCGTGGGCGCTGGAGCGCGCTGCGGCGCTTCGATGGCGTTTGGCTTGGCTCCATTCATTCAATGGTGCAATTTAGAGATAAAGTTGGAAGTGACCAAACACATCAAAGTTTTTCCTATTTAAGACGAGTAGTTATACGAGCAAGTTTGGTGGTACAAAATAAAACGTAGCGCTTTTCTAAGCGGATTTAAAAGAGGAACTATATTTTATGGCGTAATAGCACTTTTGGGAGTACTTCGACTCGCCTGAAAAGTCCGCTCCCCTTCTCACTCTCTTAATGGGAGAGGGAGGGTGTTACTGCGCCGAGTCGAAGTACTCCCAAAAGTGCTATTACGTCATAAAATGTAGCTCTTTTAAATCCGCTTAGAAAAGCGCTATGTTTTATTTTGTACCACCAAACTTGCTCGTATAACTACTCGTCTTAAATAGGAAAAACGTTGATGTGTTTGGTCGCTTCTGACTTTGTCTCTGGATGGTGCCATTGAATGAGTGGGGCTAAGCTAAATGCTATCGAAGCGTCGCAGCGCGCTCCAGCGCTTACGTGCACGCACACAGGTGATGTATCAACAGTTCTTAGTTAAGGTAATAACATATTTTGGTGTTGAAAATGAGTAGACTATTCCTTTAACAGCAAAAGAGCGCAGAGGAGAGTTGAAATCAGCTCAACTTTATGGTAATGAGAGATGACGCGGTTCGGCAGCAACCAATCGGAAGGCGGAATGTTTTCGGCGGCAACCAATCGGAAGGCGGAAACCTCCGCCTGAGAGGAGTTCAGAGAATGCATTCGAGCGTCAGACGTCCACTACAACTTTTCTTTAGCGTCGTTGGCAGGGCAGCCAGAGCTTTTATTGACGCTCTCGCCGGTGGCGGTCTGAATGCACAGTTAGACTTGTGGCTTTGGGATCATTGCATTTCTAGGTTTCACACACATATTTATTAAGTTTTTAGTAATAAAAAATTTTATGCTAAGTTTTTTATTCCAATGTACTTTAGCTTCTCTAACTTTTTTACATTTTTAACTTAAAATCCTGGAAAATGAAGCTCAAAGGGGTGGTTTCCCGGACAGGGATTAGACTAGTCCTAGACTAAAATAAATGTAAGAGCTGTCCAAACTGAAAACAACTTGCACTGACATATCTTAAAATACATCAGTGCCCTTTGTTTTGCCTCAAAATGTATATAAGTAATGTTTTTAGTAAGGCATGTTTATTATAGTTATATGTGTCCTATTAAACTAAGGCCTAGTCCTGGTTTAAACTAATCCCTTTCCGGGGAACCACCCCAAAGTGTCTTCTTTCTAATGATACCATAGTTATGGTATCTGGTTAGGTAAAAACAATCCTTTTAGTGAAAGTACGTATTTTCATGGTTTGGGCTAGAATGGGGGTGCTTTTCAATAGGTTAAACAAAAATTTCAATTAAAATCAGTATTTCATATCCACATGTTTGTTTTCTTATGTAACAGTGTAAAAGATGTATAATTATCCTTTATGTTTGCAGCCGTAAGAGACATCGTGTAGAGAACACGCCCAGTCCACTGCTATCTCCTAAAAGAGGACGAGATGTGAGCCCTGCAGACAGTGAAGGTTACAACAGCATTGAAGAAAAAGGTAGGAGTTCAACTTGGAAAGTTTAATCTTTTCTTTTTTTTACTTTTAACTAGTTGTTCACCGAAATTTCGGATGCCGAAATGTTTACCGAAATGTTGTTCTTAATAAGAAGAGCAACCGTCTTTTCAGCCACAAAGTTAAGCAACTTTTGTTCTTAAAAAGAAACCTGCCACATTTGCTTAAATAAACAACAGTATTTTCTGTGTGTATATAGCAGTTACATTAAAATGTGCATAGCACTGCACAACTGTGTTAAAGCTAAACAGGCTATGTGTTTACAGTTTAAATTTGTGTTAAGTTCTACTGCTGTTTTTGCACTGTTGTTTTGCACAGCAATTTAGAATGCAAGTAAAATATGATTATATGCAACAGCAAAATAGAGCCCCATGCACTGTCATTCTGTGTTTCAGAATTTAGATTCATTAAATTTAAGCTGTGTGTGTCTGTGTGTACACAAATATAAAATGTAAGTAAAAAAATAATTTACGTGCAACAGCAGAATAGAGCCTCATGCACTGCCATGCCATTCTGTGTTTCAGAATTCAGATTCATTAAATTAAAAAATTTTGTGTGTTTGTGTATACACAAATATACAGAAAAAAAGTTTAACATTTTAAAGTTTTTAAAAGAAGTCATTTTCGGCTTCAGTTTCATGTGCAAGGTTTTCAATCTGTGACAATCCACATCCGTCTCACTGCCTTTCATCTATTTGTATAAAATTTGAAGGCAATACTTGAGGAGACCAAAGATTTGCAGAGACATTGCATTTTTAAGCTCTTTCCTTATTCATTCTTTGATTGTGAAGTTAATAATGACCAAAGGTTGTGCTTAACTCTTTCCCCGCCAGCGTTTTTAAAAAAAAGTTGCCAGCGCCAGCATTTTTCATGATTTTCACAAAAGTTTAATGCATTCCAGAAAATGTTCTTCTTTAAATATATAAACATTCAATATATCAAATTAAAGAACAGACCCTCTGCTTTCAAAAAAAAAAAAAAAAACGTTTAATCCTACCTTCATTAGTTCTCGTAATCACCTCTCAAACAAGGGTAGGTTTCTTCAAAAACACCCAATTTTGAGCAAAAGGCTGAGATAATTCCATTTTTGCGAAGGACTTTTGATAGAGATCAGATTCAGATCGATCTTTAAAACATACACAGAGTTCTTTCTCTTTCACGTGAGGCGCAACTTCAGGGTTGTATAAGTTGCGGAAGTGCGCCACCTGGTGGATAATAGCAATACTGCAGAAAGCCGGAAATTCTCGTCATTGGCAGGGAAGCGTTTTCTCTTAATTGATGAGATATCTCGTTAATGGCGGCGAAAGAGTTAATGTAATGTGTACAGGTATGCATAGAACAGTGTATAACATCCATGCTGGTAAAGTAAGTGTACAATAAACATTTTGTATATAGAAAGGCATAAGACATTAATATAAACAAATAATAATAATATAAATTAATAATATAAAGTGCCAAAGGTAATGCACAGTCCTAACTAAATATGGAAAATATTATTTCATATGGCATACATTTTTAAAACATGTATTTAATCATGAACAATATTAAACAATATTATTACCGGTATATGCACATCGGGTGAAGATCATTAGGCTAAACTTAATGGAACACTATGTAAGAAATTTATATCTATTAATCATAAAATGTCCCTAATAAGTCACTAGACATTAAGAAATAATTTTCATTTCAAATACTTATATCACTCACAACAGGGGTATTGCCAGGATATTGACATTTAAAAAGTGGAGTTGCAGCCCTCAACTGATGTTTATGTTGTCATGTTGTGTATTGGCCACCAGTTGTGTGATTGCAGTACCAGTTTTAGCCACAAGTTTTGTGATTGCAATACCAGTTTTGGCCACAATCCTACATACTGTTCCTTTAAATAAAAACAAGCGTGTGCTGCAATAAAGAGTCATTCTATAGGTGACATTTCAGCACTTGACAAACAGAAAGCCACTGCAGTGTGCACTCATGTATGTATTTTTGTAATACACATGAACGAATAACGAACGTTCATCAAGCCGCTCGTAGAAAGTGTCAAGTTCAATGTTATCGGGAAATGCAGCCCAGACCGCCCCCTTCCGTCCAAAGTAGGGTACACCAGAGTTCCGTCCGCTTCCATTTTTATACTCTAAAATGTAATCCTGTGCCGCAAGAATCCTTATCGGCGTTTCACACGGTATGCGGCAACCGGTGCAAATCATGAAGCGGCTACATCTTTTCTCATGTATTGGAAGAGTTTGTGCAGCATGTAGTGCATTTTTTTTCAGGTAATACACATTTTTATCAGTGTGTCATATCCAAATAAATAATGAAAAAAATAAAGTTTAAAAGTCTGACGGTAAGTGAATGACACTTACAGGAGAGCATGATTAGCCTGTCATATTCCCAACCTTATTAAAATGGCTGTAATCTGTTACCACAATAGAACTTGATCTATTTAAAATTATTTCATTGGTATGTCTGCTAATGTGTTTAATTGAAAAGTCGTTATTTGTTTTTCATTTTAGATTAGGAAATAAATAATTTTTTCATCTTGGTTTTAACTTGAAAAATGTATTGAACGAATGATACATGGATTTATCAGGCACACCGCTCAAGCAATAATTTAGAACACACTGTTGCTATTATAAAGTGTGAATGCATTATTTGCAATATTTTGACGTTAACGAAGAACTACATAGAAAAGTATGTTTGCTTGACAAAGCCTGGCCTCAACATTTAAAAAAGTTTGACAGGTTCAATGTAGACTTTTTATTAAGTTTAGTTTAATGGTCTAGCTGACAGTTACCATCTTAAGAAGGTAGCATGATATAACATGATGTTACCATGAAGCTAACATGAATAAAAGAGCCAATCCACATGTCTCTATAAAGTTTTAATGCAGAGATATAGGTCTTGCTAAACTACTACTACTTGTTGTACTACAACTTGTAGTACTACCGGTATTTTATCCCCAATATAATACGAATTACTTAAATGTAACTGGTTGGATTTACTGCTGCGTTAATAGATGTTTTGGTTGACTTTTTAACCTAAAGGTCCAAGATGAATACATTAGCAGTTTTGTTTTCTGTCCCCAGGAGATAAGCGCCGCCTGCTAAGTCAAGTGGTTCGTCCCCAGGAACCCCCCCGCTCACCGGTCTGCTTGTTTACTGATGATAAGAACACTCGCTGGAAGGATGAAGACCACCGTGGTGATAAACAAGATGGCAGCCTACACGAGGTGGTGGATTCCCAAAGTGAGAGAGGACCCGGAAGAGGAGCAGAGCGTCGTGAGGAACATTCTCTAGATGTTTCTGCTAACAATAGTATCTGTGACTCCAGAAGGGGAAAAGAGCAGAGAGACCTCCCCTCTGCTTCCTTGATTCCATCTGCCTCTATAGAGGAGAAAGGCCCTGTGTCTGCTGTTCATGAGGAAGGCAAGAAAAAGCCTAAATCTCAGAAGAAATATGTGAAGAAGAACCGTAAAGAGGAGGAGGGAGCAGCTGGAGGAGGGGAACATGGTAACTTACGTTCCATTGTACCTGAAACGCGCCAGCCTCTTCTTTCCCACTGCAAGACACCCAAAAGAAAAGCCATAGATAGGAAGCGTAAATGCTCTGGTGCTGCACAGTCAGATGTTTCTGAGGATGAGCTGGTAACCCAAAACCCTGTCAGTAAGAGACAACGTGGATCATGTACACCCCCATCAATAAACAAGGATGACCTTCTGTCCCAAAGGCCTTTAACTGTTGGAAGGAGTTCTCTTGCAACAAAAATTGATGCTAACTTCAGTGACTGGTCTGATGATGATGTACCAGAGCGAGCCGAGTCATCCTCTGCGTCCCAACCATCTGGGAGGCCTCCAGTGAGAATACTTTCATCTGAGTGTCCCCCCAGAAGAGGTGCGTGTGGTGGTGGTGGCAGAGACCGTATTGATCCCCCCATCGCCCCCCTGCTCTCTGATGCTCCAATATTAATGCAGTCACTTCCTTTACAACCGTTGCTGCCGAAACACCTGCTGCGCAAATCGCAGCAGGCAGACTTGCAGCAGCACATCAGTGGTATGTCATCAAGTCGAGCATCATCAAGAAGACTGTCCCCACCTTCCAATGAGTCAGCTCACTGTGATGAGGGCCAACAGGGTATGAGATCTCGTAGAGGACCCACCCAGGGCACCAACTTGCGTGATCGTGATCAGCGAGAACGCGACAGAGAAAGAGAAAAAGACAGGGAGAGGGCAGTTGCTAGTGATCACACAGGAGGAGAGAGAAAATCAAGAATTGATCAGCTGCGGAGAGGAGAACCCAGTCGGAGTACCTCCTCAGGTGAGCCTCCTCTTAGAAAATTTCTGTATGTTTTGTAAAAAGTAGTCCAGACTCTAACTTAAAAGGAATAAGCCACATTTGAATGGAAATGTTTGTTTGTAACTTTGGCATATAAATAGCCTTCAGTTAGAATAATGAACTATTACTTGGGAAAGGATCTGTTTTTTTCTAAATAATTCATTAAAAAAATGTGAAGAGATGGTCTGTCATCTGACTATTTTGTGCAGCTAAACTACAAGTTATAACATGAAGA
Organism: Misgurnus anguillicaudatus; assembly: GCF_027580225.2. Classification (NCBI taxonomy): domain Eukaryota; kingdom Metazoa; phylum Chordata; class Actinopteri; order Cypriniformes; family Cobitidae; genus Misgurnus; species Misgurnus anguillicaudatus. The sequence goes on from NC_073339.2 coordinate 27,407,898, forward strand.
TTTTAAAAATGATGTCTAGAAGAGTACTGACTGTATTTCTATGTCGTTTGTAAAATGGCTTTTTAAGGAAATATTTAATAATCAGAAATGTCTGTAGTCTTGCAACTGTTTAGCTGTTATTGTTGTTAACATATGTAAATTTGTACATATGCAAATGTCTTTCTCAGACCGACAGGATTCTCGTAGTCTTAGTTCCCGTCGCAGTTCACCAGAGTCTGAACGTCAAGCTCGCTCTAGAGCTGGATCTTATGACAGCCGAGAACGTGATCGAGATCGTGATCAGTTGGAACGAGAGCGTGAGAAAAATCGTCAATTGCAAAATCAAACCCAACAACGAGACTGGGAACCAGAATCTCGTGAGTGGGGTGGCCGGTCCAGAGACCCCTTCCTTCGTGGAAGCCGGGAGCTAATTAGAGAGCGAGACATGCGAGAACGGGAGCGACTATTACCAGATGGGCTGCTGTCACATGACAGAATGGATCGTGACCGAGCTGAAAGAGACAGAGAACGGGAAAGGATTCTCCCATATAATCTTCAAACTCACAGGGAACCAAAGAGCAGAGCTGAGATGAAGGTGGATAGGGGAGAATATGAGTCAAGAGAAGCCCTTATAAATCTAGAAAACCCTAGTGATAGCTCAAATTTGCAAGAAGCAGCATCTGAGAAAATGGATAGCCTTGATGGTTGGTTGTCTTTTTAATTATATCATACTATAGGCTGAATCATAGAAAGATTGAAATTTTAAGTGTGTTTGTGTGCCCTTTTAGAAGAAGAGGATGAAAAGGGAGACACTGTGTCAGGTGGTGAGGAGTACGAGCCAATCAGTGATGATGAACTTGATGAGATTCTGGCAGACAGTCAAAAGCGGGATGAACAGCAAGATGATGAAAAAAATTCCGGTATATTACTCTTTTTGAAACAAGAGCTTTTAACACACAACCAAGTTCTGTTACAAAACTTGCCTGCCTTTTGTGGTATCATCCTAAGGGGATGGACACACCAAAACTTTTAAACGCTGCTTAAAACGCCTTGAGTACGCTGAATGCCAGCTGTTTTTCAGCCGAGCGCTTTGGTAGCTGTGATACTTCAGCTGTGAGCCGGTTGGTTGCTGTGGTAATGTCCCGCCCCGAGAGCCGGTTTTCAGCGTGAAAAAACCCAGAGCGCCGGTTTTCAGCGCGGAAAAACCCCGCTAGCTGCTTGCTTATTTAAAAAACGCAGAGTTTCTATTGGAAGCGATTGAAACATGCGCCGGCCGCGGGCGTAAGAGCTTTGGTGTGTCCAGCCCCTAATAGTCATTGAATCATGTAATCATGACACTCTACATAAACTCACAGGCCAACTCATAATTATAAGAATGTAATAATAACTATTAATATAAACAATATACATTTATTGTCAAGCCCTGCATAAGGTTTATAGCCATAAATAATGTTAAAAATAATAGAAATCTTCCTCGCTTGCATAGCAGTTTCAAATGATGTAAACATTTATTTGCAGAGTTATGTTAACATATTTTGCCCCATCTTTTGTAGACGTTTCAACTCATTGGCACACATGAATTATCAGTAACTGTGTAGCTGTGGGGTTACTTAGTGCTAAAAAAGGTTGGGAACCACTGTGCTAGTTTACCTATTTATCATATTATTATTATTTTATAGGAATGACGTGTAGAGAGCATGCACAACTTTTGTTTATATTGTTTTGTGTAACCTTTAAAAGTAATGTAATGTTAGCTGACAGAAATATAAACAAAAGTGCATTTTTACTTAGCTCCTGCTGTTTGAGGGAGAGAAGTTTCACAGACATTGAGGGTTCTGTTCTTTATGTTATGTGACTAAAAACTATTCAAACTCTGGGCTATTATTATTATATAGCATTTATTTTAAAATGTTAAGTGCCCTAAAAATAATTTACACAACATTGGTAACACTTGCACTTATTTTCTTATCCTCCGAATTATACTTGTCTATCTTGCTTTGTTGTCATTAGGTTAAACAAAATAATGTTATTTTAGCAGGGCTGTAAAATCATCAGTAGGGCAATAAAACTAGTTTGCAATCACATTATGTGGTTTTGTATAATATTTTTTCATCAAGAGCAGTGTTTCTCAAAGAGGGGGCAAACAACTTCCAATGGAGGCTTACTTAAAATTATTTAATTGCATTATTTAAGACAAATCAATTGGGAGACAGTGGGTCTCATTCACCAAGCATGCATACGCACAAATTTTGCATTTTCATGAATTTATGAACAAATCATGATTAGGGCTGCACGATAAATCGCATGCGATACCACGTACATCACGTCAGTAATGCTGGTTCCTTGATTAGTATTAATTCGCCAACAGCTGCTTTCAGATGGCGCGACATTAATTCCACAGAGCCGTAGTTCCCTGACAAGCCGGGCCATATCGCATACATATCGCAGGCGATACGTCCGTGATAATTAATGCGAAATTGCCCCGATTGTCAGTGAACTACGGCTCTGTGTTGTTAAAGCTGTTCCATCTGAAAACAGCTGATTGCGTTTTAATACTAATCAAGGAACTGGCATTACTGACGAAATGTGCGTGACAAACACATGCGATTTATCGTGCAGCCCTAATCATGATTCAATAACTTATGCTTCAAATACTAGGCCTATTATAATGTATATAATATAGTAATGTTGATGTATAATATTTACGTTATTATATTTTATATTATAATATTTTCTATGCTTGGTGAATGAGACCCATTCCTTTTTAGTGGTCTTAATGGTCTTAAAAGTGAATTTAAAAACAAACATTCAGCCTAAACATTCTATCAATGTAAGTCTATGGGATTTTGGGATGTTTGATAGGCCGGTTTAGGAAAACTGTATGTCTGATCATTTTGAAAATATATAGCACACTTTCTTAGACCATTCTGAAGCTTTCCAATCTGAAGTTTGATGGCTGTAGCATGAAAGCTCTAGAAGAGTTAGAGTTGATAATTTTAGTCTCAGAAGAATAAAAAAAGTTTAGGTTGTATAACAGTATGTTGGCTTTCTCTAGCCAACATCATCAGCAGAAGTTACTGCACTTAATAACCATCTTAAAATGCTACCATCCCAAGTGTTCATAATCAACCATGTGAATTTTTTTAGGGCATGTGGATGTGATTGATGTAGACTGGTCAAGTTTAATACCCCGGCAAAAACAAGAGTTAAGAGCTCCTGGGGCAGCACTGCTCAAATTCACTCCGGGGGCTGTGCTCCTCAAAGCAGGAGTCTCCAGAAACTTGGCTGGGCCTCAACTCCTTGCCAAGGTTACAGAGGTGTGCTGCAAAGAGCTGGAAGATCCTAAAGGTAAATGATTATAATACATTATAGATGACCGACTCTATTAATAATAATGAATTTATTGGGTGTGTGTGTGGGGGGGGGGTGAAGAACACAAACAGCAACAAAACAAACTAGATAGGAACATTTTCCTAAAGAACATGTGAAGTGGTGCTTGCCGTGGCAAAATTCCGGGGGACAAAATGTTACAATAAGGAGAAAATTAGTCAAAAGAGCCCACCCAGATGTTCTGATGCAGAGATATAAGGCTTTATTCCGTTGCTAGGGTACTGTGTTTGGTTGCTTTGGAGAAAATTTGCAACATTTAGTGATTACACTCTAAGCCACAAGTAAAACGGTCCAACCCACATGTCTCTACGATGTTCTGATGCAGAGATATAAGGCTTTGTTTAACCGCTTGCTAGGGTACTGTATTTGGTTGCTAGGGTGTGGCAGTGGCCAATGATGATGCTCCATAGGCTACTTTCCAGCATGAATAATTAAAAAGCAGGTTGATGGGTCTATGTGAAACCATGCAGGACGAGTTACACGCCGAAGTTTTGTCAGGATGTAACAAGAAGAAAAATATTCCTAAGGAATAATAATAGTGGTGCTTTGCATAAATGCAAGCACCACTAATAATATCCCTAAGCAATAATAATAGTGATGCTTTGCATAAATGCAAGCACCACTAATAAGTATGAGCAATAGTAAAAGTAAAGCTTTGCATAAATGCAAGCACAACTAATTAATGTTTCCTACAAAGTATTAATCTGGGCTGCTCTAATTTTAGAGCAAAGTTACCCAACAAGTTAATGTTGCTTCTAGTACTCTAAGGTTGTTTTCACATATGTTGGTGCGCACCGTGGTGCGGCCTCGGAGCGCACCAAAATACTTTGTATCATTTTTCAGTTAGTGCGGTCCGTGTTTACATATATATATATATATTTTGCTTTACTCGAAATGCCGCACCGTACACCATGTGACAACGGTCAGCGCTGTCATTGGTCTCTGACAGCTCTTACCGTCTCATGACCCCCCCCACGTTTCCACGACAACCAGCCTGACAGGGAGAGCGCAGCTATCAAGATGTGGAGATAAACGATGCACGTCTTTGCGAAGTTTCTTTGCTTTAACGCGAAATTGTGTAGCTGTTCTATTAAAGCCTTTCTCACGGAGCCGTTTGCTAGAAAAGCCCGTAATGTCACTATTTGTGTGTGGAGGACAGCTATGCATTTATAAAATCATCAGCTCAAACGTAAAGGAGACAGCGAATCTCTATGCAACGGACCAGGACTGGCTTGTTTGTTGTTAACCCACAATATAACACCCGGCTCACGTCACAACTAGGGATGCACCGATAGGATTTTTTTTGGGCCGATACCGATTTAAGCAGACAACTTCTGGCCGATACCGATATTAAACACTTGTATACAATACTATACAGTTGGTCTATTAGCTAGTTTATTTCTGCATCAAATTATTTTTACTGAACATGGATTGTATCTAATTAACATTCAACTGACAAACATAATAAGAGGCACAAATTAATAAATTAATAATTTTATTAATTAATAATAATAAAACAAATATAATAAGACAACATGACAACCTTCAAAGGTGGTTTTTGCTATTCAGCATTTATTTTATTAACAACATTAACTAATTTTTTTTTTACATATAATGGATTTCTTTAATAAACATAAATAATGCCAGTGCTATTGCTTTAAACAGAGTATAAATATTGCTACTTCAAAAAAGTTGGACTTCTTGCCCCACTAAAGTGCAGTCTGTTTCATTTATTGTCCAAGACATTTGAGCCAGCAGCAGAGCTTTTGCCAAGCAGGAAGTGCGCTTCACGCTCCAGCTCTATAGGTGGCGCAGAGAGACCAACATCCATAGCCAACAGCACCAAACGCCACCAGTAGAAGAGATCAGAAAGAGATCGCCTCGAGCGGAAAGCGGGCCTCCTGCTTTGGCATTCACGCAAATAGTGTTGTAAATAACGTTCAGTTTCTGGCAAAAACTGATTGATTTGCTTCACAAGACATCAATATGTCACACGGAGTTATAGGGGATTACTTTTGTATTAGATATACATGTTTAAAGTGGCAGATCGGTTGACTTGCATGACGGAGCACTGGGTTTTCTGCAAAATATCTTCTTTATTGTTCTACTGATGAAAAACATATTGGATGGTGTAAGTGTTAGTAAATAAACTTGATTTTGAAAGTATGCTACCGTTATATTACAGTTTGTTGAACTTCATTCATTCGTTCATTTATTTACGTTGTTTTATTTAAATGGCCTAAGTTACCCTTTACGTTATCAGTAATAACTATGCTTCTAATTTCTGATACGGGAGTGTTTGTTTGTTAGAAAAATGTTAGGCTAACGTTACCTTATTAAAAGTATTGCTCGTGTTTTGTTTCACTAATGCTGTTCTTGCAGGACGCGTGACAGGCACGCCGCCACATACGCACACAAATTCCTGCCTTTATTAAAGAGAAAAATATGTTCAGTCCCTCCTTCCGAAGCGTTGAATATTTGATTTGATTTCTACTAGAGCTTTGAAGCTCAAAAAATGGTATTCGGAACAGCCCTAGTGCACACCCAAACATTAAATCATTTTCATTGGACAACAGACATGCAATTCATTGACTTTATGCGGTTAATTAATAAACAATCGGTATCGGCCTTTCTCGTGCTATTGCCGATATGCCGATGGTTTCAAATTCATCAAAAATCGGCCGATAAATATCGGCGGCCGATGCATCGGTGCATCACTAGTCACAACGGAAGCCCAGTGGCTCAAACATGTGGAGAACTTCCTGTATTTGGTTCGGCCCGAGGTCCAGCAGTGTTCACACCACAGGTGGGTCGCCCCAGAGTTCGGCAACAGCCGCTCCGAGACCACCTGTTTAGTGCGCACCCGAGTGCGGCTGTTGTGTTCACACTGACCCAAACGCACCGTACTCGGAGCGACACGTCATTTGGGCCGACCTAAACAGTGTATATGTGAAAACACCCTAATTTACTAATTTATTGCATTTTCCTTTTATTCTATAACATGACAATAGAACATTTAAATAGACTTCTTTTCATGTAGCAGTATTAGTTTTATTTACTCTGGTAAACTTCTACTATTTTGCCACTATAACAATTGTGACCTCATTCTAGTAGCAGTACATTTGCTTACCTGCTTCTTGACGCTCTCTCTGCTCCCACTCTCTGCTCTTTCTCTCTCTGTTCTCTCTCTCTTGCTTGCTCTCCCCCTGACTGACAATTATCACACATAAGCATATTGTAATGTAAGAATAGGATTCACATTTTATAACTGTTTATCAATGCATTTCTAATGTGAAATCATTGTGAATTTTAGCGGAATGCATATGGGCAAAACATAAGTAACTTTAACTATATTTCTCAGCTTCTGACGTCTATTAAAAAAAATAGCTGAATTACATATTTTGAATTACATTATTGTTCAGAATTTAGTAACATTATAATTATTATAATTATTATTATTATTATTATCATTTTCATCTGTTTATTGTACATTGAATAAGCAGTGCTGTAACAGTTGGTTTTTTCCATTCATTTATTAGCTTTTGGGGTTAATTTGTAGAAATACTTAAAATTAAGTTAGTACTTAACGTTAACTATGTTTCTCGGCTTCTGACTTCTGACAGCACATACTCTTTGTTTTCCCTAGATGCTGATAAAGTGTTAGAGCATGATCTGGGAGCTCTGAACATGGCTGCACACAACAGAAGAATGGAAAGGGCCAGTCTGCTGAGGAGTTTTGGCTATCGTTGTAAGGCACTGTGTGCGCGCCAGGACATTGCCATACGCAGACAATTGCTAAAAAATGACAGGGTAGTTAATAGTCTTACTCTCTTCCTCTTAAGCTGGGCATACACTGTGTGATTTCAGCAATGTCGTGGTTAAACTACAACTTGCACTGTACAAGTAAATCACATGCAATAAACAGCCGAAGCTCATTGTTTACGTGCTTACACTATATGGTCTGACATGACTGCATAACAACAGAGTAGGTGACGATATGCACACTTGATGCACGAGGAAAAAAGTGACAGTGAGAGAAAAACACTAGGTTTTAGTCATTTTTAAGATGTCAGAAATTCATCTGACCATCAGATTGCTGGTTATGAGAGGTTAATTGCCTCTCCTTCCCCACTGTACACTGCGTGCCACACAACAAAGCAAAGATTTTTTTAACTGGTGGTACATCTTAGAAATCAGCTCAAATTCTGACAAAAATCACACAGTATATGCCTAGCTTTACTAATTTTCCATTGTATAGAATTCCATTAATAATTTTAATCACCTGTCCCTGGTTGCATGAAAATCCTTAAAGGGATACTTCACCGATTTAGCATTCAGCTTTGTATCTGTAGAAACCCGGCAGTATTACTGAATGACCATGTTTCCCTCCCTCATTTCCCCCTGAGAGGAGAGATATCTGCATTTTGGTTCTGCAAAAAAGTCCTCCGATGATGTAATATGACGATTTTTGCATCATCGGAGGACTTTTTTGCAGAACCAAAATGCAGATATCTCTCCTCTCAGGGGGAAATGATGGAGGGAAACATGGTCATTCAGTAATACTGCCGGGTTTCTACAGATACAAAGCTGAATGCTAAATCGGTGAAGTATCCCTTTAAGTAAGGATTTCCCTGAGGGGGGAAAATACCTTACCCAAGGTTTTATACCAAGTATTTTACGATAAGGAAAAGCGATTGCTATTGTTACAAAATCTCAGTGTAAACATTGTACACAAAGCTGGTTCCGTTCATTTGAAGACTGTAAAGTACCGCATGTATAAAATCTCAAGATAATTCAACCTTAAAGCACTTTGCATTGACAGGCGATCAAACCGATACTCTCCTAATAACTGCGTATCACTTTTCTCCAAGGGATTATTACGATCATTAGAAATGCGCCTCTGTACTTCCTCTTCTTAAGTACCTATAACATCAGCCGTGATGGTTTGACGTAAAGGGACCTGTTATGGTTTTTACGATCACAAATGCAGCCATGCTCTCTCTCTCTCTAAGCTGCCCAATCGGGGACATATCGGGACATATTCAAATCGATGAGCTTTGTAACAAATCAGAGCATTTGAGAAAGGCAGGGGTATCTGGAGCTACAAAAATGTATGGTATGTGGAAAATAGTGTTTTTTTTAACAACCAGGTAAAGTGGGATCTAAGGACTTTGTAGGAACGCATTACAGAACTTAAGGGAATACTTTAGCATTTGAGGGTTAATACTGACAGCCGTATTGTTCCTTAAGTGAACCCATGTTTCATTAAGGGTACCCTTAACCCTTCTGCATTGTTCAAATTCACAACCCTTTCACGTTGTTTGGGATCACATCCACTAAATTAAACTGTTGTAAAAAATGTATCGGATAAATATTTTTTTCAAATTGTTTTGCCTAAATCTGTTGATCAACCTAAGTCTTGGTCAAAACAACTAAATGTTTACAAAAATTCCAGGATTTTAAACTTTTTAATTGCCACTGTCTTTTAACACCATAAAAACAGCCATGAACAGTAAAAGAGGGAGAAAAAAAATTTAATCTGATGCTGCACAAAAACTAACAATGCATTTCTAAATTTTGACATGCCCAAGAATGTAATAAAAGGTTAAAAAAATCCAGTCCACAATCACTTTTTATATTGAAAATAAGTCATTTTGTGTGTTTTCCCCCAAATCAATGATATAATTTATGAACTTTGCAATTAACTCTTTCACCGCCATTGACGAGATATCTCGTCAATTAAGAGAAAACGCTTCCCCGCCAATGACGAGATTTTCCGTCTTTCCGCAATACCGCTATTATCCACCAGGTGGTGCCCTTCCACAACTTTTTAAACCCAGAAGTATTGCCCTATGGCAAGCACCTGCATGTCCGTGTCTGTTTTAAAGATCGCTCTGAATGGGATCTCTATGAAAAGTCCGTCACAAAAATGGAATTATCTCTGCTTTTTGCTCAAAATGTGGTGTTTTTGCAGAAACCTACCCATATTCAAAAGCTGATTACAAAAGAAACACTTAAGGTAGGATGAAACGTTTTTTTTTTTTTTGAAAGCAGAGGGTCTGTTCTTTCATTTGGTATATTGTATGCTTATATGTTTAAAGAAGAACATTTTCTGGAAGGCATTAAACTTTGGTGAAAAACGCTAACGCTGGCGCTGGCTGGCAACTTTTTTTTTAAACGCTGGCGGTGAAAGAGTTAAAGAGTTGGATTCAATTACATTTAAATCCTGTAATTTTGTAAACATTTGGTGGTTTTGATCGGGACTTGGGTTGATAAACAGATTTCTGAAAAAATACCTTGATACATTTTTACAGCAGTTTAATTTAGTGGATGATGTTTTCGTCCCGAAAATAAAGAAAGGATAGTAAATTTGCCCACGGGGTATTGATGAGTTTTTGAAAAAAAATTAAGCATTTTCCCAAAATATGTGTCAAAATAAGATTTGTCATTAAAAATCATTTGCTGAAATAGAGAAAGTTGTGGCCAAACTAAGACTCAAAAGCACTCCCTGACGAAGGCGTGTTTGCCGAAAGCGTTGGATTTACCATGTCCATAATTTTAAATAGGTTTATTATGACCAAGCCATATTTATAAAGGCTTTTTACTTTTTTAGAGAGTGCCTTGGAGTTTTTCTTTGTTTTTGCTATACCACTTTTTTCCTATCCAAAGAGCACCTTGACTTTTTAGATATTTTTTGAGTCCGGGCAGTGCTCCTTTTTTGATATTTAAGACTCAAAAGCACCTCATAGTGGATGAAAACATCCCTAACAGTACATAATGGTTAACCTTATAACTAAAATAGATTTCTTGGTTAAAAGGCTTTCATGCAACTGGGCACTGGGCTGCTAAAATTGTGTTCTGTTTCAAAATCTAATAAGCTGCCTAAATACAGTATATGGCTATTTAATGGATCATGGGCCAGAAGGAATGTTCCAAACAGTGGACAACAACATTGAGACAATATTCTAATGCAATGTTGCATTTTGTATCATTCTCTGAAAAGGAAATGCCAGATGCATTGCCACACACTTAGTTAAAAACTTATCTAAAATGGTGTATAAGATCAAAGTTAAATGTAGCTTGAAAGGGGTGTATGCAGTGAGGCACTTCACTAGGACTTGGAACAGAACCTTTATTTTCCAGAAACAGTTACTTAATACTATTTTTGGTCTAATTATTAGTCAACTATCATAGGCTTTAATGTGAGGTATAATTTATCTTTATTTCTTTACTCTTAAAGGGCACAACCAAACAAATCTACACATGTGCTCCAGTTGTTGAAAGTGAGCTACTGCAACTCAGTGTGCAACTTCTTAAAAAGAAAATGTCTTCCAACCAAACTAGTGGTCAGAAGTCGTCTGATTCAGGCTCTACATCTCAACAGCTCAGCACACCGGCAGAGGTGTGCGTTTCCTGAGCACATTCCATGAGTAGAAGACAAAAGTGCAGAATTCAAGTACAGAAACTTTGAGTCAAGTGTGGTAAAGACGTACTGAATAAGATTTTTCTTATTTAGATTTGTTTGTGATTTTTTGTAACATCAGATGTGTGAACAACTTTGCTGAATGTGATGTGTATAATGTGTACTGAAAATGCAAAAATGCAAGTGATTTTGTTCATGTATTAATGCATGTTACCCTTCTTTGTCAATTTTGTTTTAAAAAAATCTTTGTAATATCTTGTTCAGCACTCTGTTTTGTCTTTGTTTTAATAAAACGACAGGATTCATAATTGATAGGTGGTTTTATTATACTTGTTTTAACCATATGTCTAATTCAAATTTAGGACACTAATATGTCCTAAAAAAAAACCTACTAGTTCAAGTCAACTCAGCAAAACATCCTTTTTTAGGATACTGGATTTAACAGAAAATTGTCAAATAAACTTTACAGATCTTTATCTGAATAATGTTCACGTGTTTATTTGGTACATACACAGTCATACACATTACCATTTGTGAAATTTGCTCATCCTCTACTATGCTTCCATCAATCATGAGTGGTCAGTGGGGCTGTTTGCCCCTTCCTCATTTTTTAAATAACATGTATGTAATGTACATACACCACTATAACCTTAAAGGTAGGGTAACAGATTTGATCCTGAAACATTTTTAGTTATGCTGGTTAAAAGTCTCCTCACATCCTGATAGCAATTACTGTGTTAAGTTGTTTAAATGTATTTGTAGAAATGTATGTCATCTGTGAAAGGCGTAGGACCAAAAAATGTTTAACCAATCATAGATTTCGGTCCGAACGGACGTTTCCTTTTTGAATTCCCACCGCTCAGCGAGTCCACGCAGACACCATACGTCATCGGCGCTAGCATTTTTCAAAATGTGTTACCCTACCTTTAAGAACTAATTAGAACTAATGGTTTACAGATGGTGCAATTAATGGAACAGTTCCAATAACTAAAACATTACACAGACCTTTATACTAACATTGAAAAACAGCAGAAGAAACATTCCTAGGACACATCAGATAATGACTGTTACTTTGGATATCTTGTCATATGTGTAAAAGCATGTCAATACTGCCTAAATAAATGTTTAAGATAGAAAAGATTTTTTTATGCTCAGGGGCATAGCAAGCTTTTCAAAAGTGCAGGATATGTATGGACAGGAGGAGAAGCTTGCAGGCAATCTTAACTGTCTATAGTCCTGTCAGAATGCTCCATGTCAGTAATCATTCCGGACAATTTCAGTAAAGATTACGGCGACTTGTACCTTCTGTAAAAGGTCTGGAGACGTAAATTTCTTAATTTCCTGTTATTCAGCTATTTTAGAATTACATACAATAAATTCATATTAGTGTTATGTCCTACCGTATCTATCTAATATATATATATATATATATATATATATATATATATATATATATATATTAATTCCTCCCAAGGGTTTTTGTTCTTCTAGGAGTTTTTCCTAGGGGGTTTTTTCGTCCCAGGGAGAGTCAGCCAACTTTGGCTTAACTTAGCACTTTACTGTATACGCTACATTATTAATATGCTCGCTTGTACGGTTTAACCTTAGCCGCTATCTCTACTTCTTATATTATCTATTGATTTTCTGTGTTCTCCTCTACATCTTCTCATGTAAAGCTGCTTTGCAACAATTAACACTTGTGAAAAGCGCTATATAAATAAAATTGAATTGAAGCGAATGTTGTTGTAGATAACTAAGTAGTTCTATTGTATTTACATCTCCTTTCTGTAGTTTCACTCTGTTTTTCAACAGATACATCGTGGTGTGAAATAAAGCAGCATTCTCCAAAAGCTTATGTGTTGGAAAAAGTTTATCTGTCTGTCGAACTTTGGGAAGAGTGACGCCATTGTGAGGGCAGAACAGTGAAAAGACATACTCAACAGTGATTACAGCAACAGTCAATGAACTTCCTTCTTCTCAAACAAACTACAGTAAAATGCTATGCATGAAAAATAGAAACGAAATCAAAACTATTTATGCACCACTTAAAAGAACTAAAACTAAACTGAAATAAAATAACACGTTACAAAACTAAATAAAAATAAAAACTAATATTTTTTTGAAAACTATTATAACCCTGGAAGAGACACGCTTAGAGGCTACATTAGAAGCACTCCAGCAAGAGAAAGAGGCAGAAGCTGCCTTAGCTAAAGCTAGAGCATATGAAGCCATTGATGGAGCTGACATAGAAAAGTCATCTGACAATGAATGTAACCAAAAGAGCTCAACTTTCTATGCACTGAAGCGGACTGCTAAATATGTTCAGGATCAAAATGCTTACAAAAAAAGGCATCATCAAGCTTCAAAACATACACAACTACTTCAGTGGGCTGACAGAGAACAGCAAAATGCTCTTCCATCTTATAGGCAGTCTATTCAATATTCTCAAGAAACACCTCAGCATGTCAGTTCATACAGTGAGCCACTCTTTCAGTCACAGAACCCACATGACAGTATTCGACCTATCCGAGTACCTGAAAAAGAAGAAAATATTCAAGATAGAATAACTCATTACACTCAGCCATCTAATTACTGTACCTCAAACAGGAATTACTCACCTGATGTGGGAAATGAGCCACATGCTGAAAAACCTGAAAACTCAGAGATATTACATTTAGCCAAGTTCTTAGCACGCAGAGACCTGCTCACTGCTCACCTGCTCACTCATAAAGTTTGATGACAAGCCAGGGAATTACTTGGCATGGAAATCAACATTCTCAAATGCAATAGAAGACCTTAACTTAAAACCTTCTGAAGAGCTCGACTTGCTGACTAAGTGGCTTGGTCCAGAATCAGCCGAACATGCTCGCCGAACAAGATCAGTTCATATTAATTATCCTGCCATCGGGCTCAGTAGAATTTGGGAAAGACTGGAGCAGTGCTACAGCTCTGCAGAAGCTATAGAGTCAGCAATCCTAAATAAAGTTGACTGCTTTCCTAAAATCTCTAATAGGGACCCACAGTGTCTCAGGGAACTAGCAGAATTACTGTCAGAGATTGAATCTGCCAAAATGGATGGATACTTACTTGCAGAGGCGTCATGCCCATTCAAACTGAGGGGGCACGTGCCCCCTTGGTTTTTTTGAGCCAATGGATTTTGCATCCAACCTCAAAATCAAATAAACGTCCATTAATCTGTTTTTTGACTTTTAATCTCTTTAATATGCACAATATTATACATTCTGTGCTGCATCCTTGTCACTTTTCGGAGATTTTCGCCGTTTTGATAGTGTTTTGATCATGTTACATTACTTTTATTCTGGCGGCAGCTGGCGCTGCAGTCATCGCAGTCGCAGACGTCATCAGCGTCTGGGCGCGCTCACGAGCTCTCTGCTGTTGCTGGCTTGCTGCTGCATTTGGCTATCTGAGAAATTAAAACGTGTTAGAAACTCTCACATTTCCAAACCCCAGTACGGTAATGTGCAGTTAACCTTCTCTGTGTAGAAAATGTATGGTTTTAAATGTGACCGTCTCAACGTTATATTAGTAGAGATTCATCTTCTTGGCACAACGCCAAAGTTCGCCAGAGTTCACGCGGGCGCGGAATTTCACATGCTCACATGAGGTAAAATTTAATGCAAAAATCTGTTCCTCTAATAATTTTATCTAAACATATTTTTTTAAATCATTATTGAACATTAAAATCAATCACGTGGCTATAGCTTATGTCATTTTCGTTGTTTATATACTTTATGGATTTAAAAAATGTGCAAAATGCATTAATGACACAATTAAACAAGCCATTAAGACTTAAATAAAACATGCCGTTTCAGATGTAAATATGATGCAAATGTGTCATTATTGCGATTGAATAGTATTTGATATTAAAGTTAGTCATCACTCTTATTTTGGAGGTTTTTGCATGAAAGCAGGGGTTTTCAGATTGTTAGAAATGTAAGTGCCATGGAAAAGACTGAAAGCTCTATAATATTTCGTTTGATGTCTGTGTATGCACAAATTTCTGTGAGCTGTTGACACTGTGCCCCCTTAAAAAAATTGGTGCATGACGCCCCTGCTTACTTGGTTTGTCTTACCTGGACACTGCACGAGGCATTGCCCCTATACTTGAGAAGCTGCCATTTTCCCTCCAGGAGAAGTTAATGCGACAAGGATCTAGGTATAAACAAGAACACAATGTCAGCTTTCCTCTCTTCTCATTTTTCTCCACCTTCATCAGAATGAGGCTCATATGAGAAATGACCCCAGTTTTAAATTAAATCTGCCAAACACAATGCAACCCACAGGACAGAAGTTTTCCTCTAAAGCAAAAATACTACCTGTTGCTGTGCACAAGACTGAAGTAGAGCAGGGAATTCCTACAGTAAAATCTAAGCTGGTTGGAGAAGACTTCAGCAAACAGTGTCCAATTCATAAGAAACCACACCCGCTCTACAAATGCAGAGGCTTTAGGGGAAAATCCATAGATGAGCGCTAAGCCTTTTTAAGGGAACAATCTATATGTTTCCACTGCTGCTCTTCAACATCTCACCAAGCCAAGAATTATACCTCAACCATTCAGTGTTCAGAATGTGACAGTGAAAGGCACATAGCAGCCCTTCATCCTGGTCCAGCGCCTTGGTCTAAAAATGAAACTGTCAGACCTGTGATACACCATGGCAGGGAGGATGATGAAAAGACCATAACAACTGTCGCCACATCCAGCTGCACAAAGGTCTGTGGTAATGGATTCAGAGGAAGGTCATGCTCTAAGATCTGCCTAGTTAATATATATTGTAAAGATCATCCTCAAATAAAGTTGAAAAGCTATGCTATTCTAGACGACCAGCGTATCAAATCATTAGCAAAATCCACCTTGTTCGACAAATTTCATGTCATTGACCATGCATCTCCTTACACACTGAAGACATGTACAGGTACATCAGAAATCTTAGGACGCAGAGCAAAGGGATTCATTATACAACCCCAAAACAGAAAAAGTTGGGACACTGTAGTAATTGTGAGTAAAAAAGTAATGGAATAATTTACAAATCTCATAAACTTATATTTTATTCACAGTAGAATATAGATAACATATCAAATGTTGAAAGTAAGATATTTTGAAATGTCATGCCAAATATTGGCTCATTTTGCATTTCATGAGAGCTACACATTCCAAAAAAAGTTGGGACAGGTAGCAGTAAGAGGCCAGAAAATTTTAATGTACACATAAGAAAAAGCTTAAAGGAATAGTCTACTCATTTTCATTATTAAAATATGTTATTACCTTAACTAAGAATTGTTGATACATCCCTCTATCATGTGTGTGCGTGCACGTAAGCGCTGGAGCGCGCTGTGACGCTTTGATGGCATTTAGCTTAGCCCCATTCATTCAATGGTACCATTTAGAGATAAAGTTAGAAGTGACCAAACACATCAACGTTTTTCCTATTTAAGACGAGTGGTTATGCGACCAAGTTTGGTGGTACAGAATGAAACGTAGCGCTTTTCTAAGCGTATTTAGGGGAGGAACTGTAGTTTGCGGCGTGGTAGCACTTTTGGGAGTACTTCGACTCGGCGCAGTAACACCCTCCCTCTCCCCTTATTAGGGGGAGAAGGGGAGCGGACTTTTCAGGCGAGTCAAAGTACTCCCAAAAGTGCTATTACGCCATAAAATATAGTTCCTCTTTTAAATACGCTTAGAAAAGCGCTACGTTTTGTTTTGTACCACCAAACTTGCTCGTATAACTACTCGTCTTAAATAGGAAAAACGTTGATGTGTTTGGTCACTTCTAACTTTATCTCTAAATGGTACCATTGAATGAATGGGGCTAAGCTAAATGCTATCGAAGCGTCGCAGCGCGCTCCAGCGCTTACGTGCACGCACACAGATGATAGAGGGATGTATCAACAATTCTTAAGGTAATAACATATTTTAATATTGAAAATGAGTAGACTATTCCTTTAAGGACTAATTTGCAACTTATTAGGTCATTTGGCAACATGATTGGGTATAAAAGAGCCTCTCAGAGTGGCAGTGTTTCTCAGAAGTCAAGATGGGCAGAGAATCACCAATTCCCCCAATGCTGCAGTGAAAAGTAGTTTTCTGAGTTTCTCAGAGAAAAATTGCAAAGAGATTAAAGTTATCATCATCTGCAGTGCATAATATCATTCAAAGGTTTAGAGAATCTGGAACAATCTCTGTGCGTAAAGGTGAAGACCGACAAACCATAGTTGATGCCAGTGATCTTCGGGCTCTTAGACAGCACTGCATCACATAGAGGAATGCTACTGTAATGGAAATCATAACATGGGCTCAGGAATACTTCCAGAACACATTGTCAGTGAACACATTCACCGTGTCATTCGCTGTTGCCAACTAAAACTCTATAGGTCAAAAAAGAAGCCATATCTAAACATGATCCAGAAGCGCAGGCGTTTTCCCTGGGCAAGGATCATTTAAAATGGACTGTGGCAAAGTGAAAACTGTTCTGTGGTCCAAAGAATCAAAATTTGAAGTTCTTTTTGGAAAACTGGGACGCCATTTCATCCGGACTAAAGAGGACAAGGACATACCAAGTTGTTATTAGCGCTCAGTTCAGAAGCCTGCATCTCTGGTGGTATGGGGTTGCATGAGTGCGTGTGGCATGGGCAGCTTACACATCTGGAAAGGCACCATCAATGCCGAAAGGTTTATCTAAGTTCTAGACACATTTGATTCCATTCAGACGAGGTCTCTTTCAGGGAAGACCTTGCATTTTCCAACATGACAATGCCAGACCACATACTGCATCAATTACAAAGTCAAGACTGCGTAGAAGAAGGATCTGAGTACTGAAATGGCCAGCCTGCAGTCCAGATCTTTCACCCATAGAAAACATTTGGTGCATCATAAAGAGGAAGATGCGACAAAGACGACATAAGACAGTTGAGCAACTAGAAGCCTGTATTAGACAAGAATAGTACAACATTCCTATTCCTTAACATTGGTCCTCTTCCAGCTGTTCCTTATATGTACATTTAACTTTTCTGGCCTCTTATTGCTACCGGTCCCAACTTTTTTTGGAATGTGTAGCTCTCATGAAATCCAAAATGAGCCAATATTTGGTGTGACATTTCAAAATGTATCACTTTCAACATTTGATATGTTATCTATATTCTATTGTGAATAAAATATAAGTTTATGAGATTTGTAAATTATTCCATTTCTTTTTTAATCACAATTTCTACAGTGTCCCAACTTTTTCTGTTTTGGGGTTGTAGAATCAATAAATGACGGTGCCAGTTTTACACTTCCCACACTTATTGAGT
The DNA here is from genome assembly GCF_027580225.2 of Misgurnus anguillicaudatus. NCBI lineage: Eukaryota > Metazoa > Chordata > Actinopteri > Cypriniformes > Cobitidae > Misgurnus > Misgurnus anguillicaudatus. Next base: position 27,425,998 of record NC_073339.2, read on the forward strand.
GTAATGAACTACCCGACAACATAGCTGAAATCCCTACTCCTGATGCTGCTTGGAACCATGCTCACCTGAAATCAGTAGCTCATAAGATACCCCCACTCGACCCTTAAGCTGAGATCCTCCTTCTTCTTGGAAGAGACATCATTGAAGTGTGCAAAGTATTGGAACAGCGCAATGGTCCTCGACATGTTCCTTTTGCTCAGAAGTTTGCTTTGGGATGGGAAATAATAGGAGATGTCTGTCTGGATGGTGCCCACAAACCATTTGAAGGTAATACTTTCAAAACAAGCATTTTCATGAATGGATGCCCAAGCCAAATGGAACCCTGTGAAAACAATATTCAAATCAAAGAGAAGTTTTGCCATTACAATGAGCATCTGACTTCATTGGCCCCATCTTTGAAACTACAATTTGCAACAACACACACAAGGAGCGATACAACAGATATCTTCCAGTACACAAAAGATGATGACAAACTAGCTCCATCAATGGAAGATCTCGTCTTTCTGAAGATGATGCAAAAAGAAGTATATCAAGATGAATCAAACAGCTGGGTTGCTCCACTTCCCTTTCGCGGTCCATGTCAAAGACTTCCAAATAACAGACAACAAGCAATTAACCGGCTTTAATCACCCACACATATGCTGAAAAAACTTCCATGCATGAAGGACCATTTTCAAGAGTTCATGACTAAGATGTTTGTAAACAGGCATGCAGAACCTGCACCACCTCTTTCCAAAAATAAAGAGTGCTGGTATCTTCCAATATTTGGGGTCTATCACCCACAAAAACCAGATCAAATTAGGGTTGTCTTTGATTACAGTGCTCAATATCATGGAGTATCTTTGAATAGTGTCCTTCTTACTGGGCCCAACATGAATAACAGCCTGCTTGGAGTGTTGCTGCGCTTCAGAAAAGAAAAGGTTGCCATAACAGCTGATATCCAGCAAATGTTTCATTGCTTTGTAGTCAGAGAAGACCACAGCAACTTCTTACGTTTCCTCTGGTACCGTAATAATGACCTAGAAAATGAAGTTGTGGAATTCATAATGCGAGTGCATGTCTTCGGCAGCAGTCCCTCACCAGCTGTGGCCATGTATGGGCTCAAGAAAGCTGCCTTGGAAGGGGAGAAGGAACATGGTTCAGATGTAAAACAGTTCATTGAGAGGAACTTTTATGTCGGTGATGCTCTGGTATCCATACCTACTGAACAAGAAGCCATCACACTCCTTAGCAATGCCCAAGCCATACTGGCAGCTTCAAATCGCCTACACAAGATAGCCTCAAACAAAATTGAAGTAATGAGAGCATTCCCTCCGGACGATTTAGCAGAAAACCTGAATGACTTAAACCTTGCTGTTGACCTTCCTCAAATGCAGAGAAGCTAAGGCGTCAGCTGGGATGTTTCAAAAGGCACCTTTCAGGTGCCAGATGATGAGAAACCTTACACAAGACGTGGAATCTTGTCTACAGTGAACAGTTCAAATCCATTTGGATTTGCAGCACCTGTAATCATTAAAGGTAGATCTTTACTCAGAGAGCTCACCAAGGAGACATGTGACTGGGATGCTCCTCTGTCATACAACATGTTCAACGAATGGAAAACATGGAGAATTTCATTGAAAGAACTGGAGAAAGTGACAATCTCCAGAGCATACACCCCCACAACTCTCAGTAATGCACAGAAATAGGAAATGTGCATTTTCAGTGATGCCTCTATCACTGCTATCGCTGCTATTGCTTATTTAAAGACCACTGATTCAGATGGCAAAATAAATGTTTGGTTTATTTATGGAAAAGCCAAGCTCACTCCTCGTCCTGAACTTACAATTCCAAGGCTTAAGTTATATGCAGTAGTACTTGCAGTAGAAATACCTGAAACTGTCACAGATGAGATTGATGTCAAATTTGATGCAGTCACTTTCTACTCAGACAGTAAAGTTGTCCTTGGATACATTCACAATGAATCCAGGAGATTTTATGTGCATGTGAACAATCGAGTACAGCGTATAAGAAGATCCACCTCTCATGAGCAGTGGAAATATGTCCCTACTAACCACAACCCTGCTGATCATGCTTCAAGATCAGTCTCGGCTGAAAACCTAATGAGCAGCACATGGCTGACAGGACCAGCATTCTTGTACAAGTCAGTTGAACATGAAACAACAACTTCAACTACCATAGACTTAGTTGATCCTGAATCCGATGCTGAGATTCGCCCCGAGGTCAGTGTTTGTGCTACTGAAGTCGTCTGTCATAAACTTAACACTTCATACTTTGAGAAGTTCTCAGACTGGCAGCGTCTTATAAATACTATTTCAAGGCTACTGTAAAACACATCACTCACTCCTTCAGCAATGACAACAAATCAAAGGAATGCAGCGGATGGCACATTTGTCATAAACCACATTCAGTAGAACATCTGCAAGTGCTAAGGAAATCATAATACGCAGCCTGCAACAGGAGACCTTTCAGGATGAACTAAGGTGCCTTGAGAGAAAAACACGTTTCTAAAAACAGGCCTCTCTTCAATCTGTGACCATACATTGATGAGTCGGTTCTACTTAGGATTGAAGGCCGCTTATTCCAATCAGCCTTTGAGAAAAATGAAGTCAACCCTTTAATCTTACCTGGCCGTAGTCATGTCACAACCTTACTCATTCGACATTATCACTCTCAGGTTCAACATCAAGGACGTCATTTCAGAGAAGGTGCCTTAAGAGCTGCAGGTCTTGTGGATTATTGGTGGAAAAATAAGAATTGGTAGCATTATCCATCTTTGTGTCACCTGTCAAAAACTGAGAGGAAAGATAGAAACACAAAAAATGTCTGACTTACATGTGGACCGCCTCAGTACTGATCCTCCATTCTCTTATGTCAGATTGGATGTATTTGGACCATGGAAAATCACATCACGACGAACCAGAGGAGGTCTCGCTAACAGCAAACGCTGGGCAGTACTTTTCACATGCATGAGCACAAGAGCTATACACATTGAGGTGATTAAATCACTGGACACTTCAAGCTTCATAAATGCTAAACGAAGATTCTTCTCCATTCGCGGCCCAGCTAAACAGACTAGATCTGACTGTTGAACAAACTTTGTTGGGGAAAGTAAAGAACTGAAATTCAGTACAGACACAAATAACAAAGAAATACAGAATTTCCTAAGTCACAACGGCTGCACTTGGAGTTTCAACCCACCACACTCATCACCAGTGATGGGCAGTAACGCGTTAGAAGTAACGCGTTACTGTAATCTGATTACTTTTTTCAAGTAACGAGTAAAGTAAGGGATTACAATTGCAAAAACAGTAATTAGATTACTGTTACTTCCCCGTAAGCAGGCTGCGTTACTGCGTTATTTTTTTTAACCTTGATTTTGTTTCGTGAGACTGTCTCATGTCATGCTGCGAGTAGAGTGACAATGACGTATGAGCGCTGCGCCGTCAGTCAGTGTTGAACGTGAAAAGACAACATGGAGCGCGGAAGAGAACAAGACTATGCAGCGTTTAATGTTTGGAAGTACCGACATTACTTTAGTTTAACCCAGTTAAAGGTGACAAAAACATCAGCGTCCGCTGTACACTTTGCGCGGGAATAAAACTTTTATCCACAGCGAAAAATTCCACCTCAAATCTAAGCAAACCCCTAGCAAGCCGGCACAGGAATGTGAAACTTACTGAAAAAAATTCTGAACCCCAGCTGACATGACCAGCTGCGGCTCCATCACGTTCACGCGAAATCTGATGTAAAACAACAGACTATATATCTATATTTCATGGATTATACGCATTTGTGGACAAGCTGACATGACCGCTGCGGCTCCATCTCATACACGTTCACGCGAAATCTGATGTAAACAACAGACTATATATCTATATTTCATGGATTATACACATTTGTGGACAACAAATGGTCATTTGATGAACTCTATTAGACTGATTTCATGGATTATTCACACATCTAAAACAGAATGGATTTGACTTGCGATCGTTAATAACACCAATGTAAGAAGTCACGTTTATATTCTGCATGTTGTCATCTGGACTTCTGTAACAAAATACTACATTTATCATGCTAGAGCATCTGTATCTCAAAACAGAGACCATACACTGATGCTAAACCCATAGACCTTTTAAACGATGTATAGTAGTGTTAATATTAATATTATATAATGTTTGTAGACAGTAGGCTATATAGACATTGTTAGCAGCGTTTAAAAAACGACGTCATCACGCCCACAAATTAGTGCACGTCGAGAGGTCAAAACAGATGATGTTTCATTTGATTCAATTTTAGATGATGGAATATGCAGAAAGAATAGAATTAGGCTGAAAGGTCTTGGCCCAGTTGCATAAAGCACCTTAAGTTTTTCCTTTAATTGTCATACTTAAGGGAAAAACTTAAGGTTCCCCTTACTTACCGTAAGAGAATAATTTAAGGGTGTTGCATACAGTATAATCCCTTAAATGGTTCTCTTAAGTAAGGGTAATCGTTAAATGTTTCACAACAGCGACCCAGGTTTGTTGTTATAAAATACTATTGTTGCCATGGAGATGCAACAGAAAAAACTTAAGTGTTTTTTGTAACACCCTTAAGCTTAAATGAAACAAGGGTGAACTTAAGGGAAAATTATACTTAAGGTGCTTTATGCAACTGGGCCCTGTTGCTTTATACTGTAGCATATTCAGGTCGTGCATCATGTTTTTGAAAAGTAATCAGTAAAGTAACTAGTTAAGTAACTACTTACTTTTGAAAATAAGTAATCAGTAAAGTAACGCGATTACTTTCTTAAGGAAGTAATCAATTATCAGTAACTAATTACTATTTCCAAGTAACTTGACCAACACTGCTCATCACACATGGGAGGCAGCTGGGAACGCATGATAGGCATCACCAGGCGGATCCTTGATGCTATGTTAATGAATATCATTCAAGTAAAATTCACCCATGAAGTCCTCATCACATTAATGGCAGAGGTTTCAGCTATTGTAAATGCTCGTCCATTAATACCAGTATCAACGGATCCGAACAATCCACTCATCCTATCCCCAGCAACACTTCTCACACAAAAGACTGGCACACTTCCACCTCCAAATGGCAAATTCAATGAAAGGGACCTCTACGTTTGCCAGTGGAGACAACTTCAAAGTTTAGCCAACACCTTTTGGCATTGATGGAGAAGCGGAGTGCCTAAACCCCCTTAGCTGTTATAAAATGCACTGGTAACACTTTACAATAAGGTTCATTAGTTAATATTAGTTAATGTATTAACTAACATGAACAAACTATGAGCAATACATTTGTTACAGTATTTATTAATCTTTGTTAACGTTAGTTAATATAAATAAAGCTTTACTTGCTTGTTCATGTTAGTTCACAGTGCATTAACTAACATTAACAAAATTTTAATAAAAGTATTAGTAATTGTTGAAATTAACATTAACAAAGATGAATAAATGCTGTATAAGTGCAATTCATTATTAGTTCATGTTAATTAATGTAGTTAACTAATGTTAACTAATGAACCTTATTGTAAAGTGTTACCAATGCACTGGTAACCCATGCACTGCTTTGCGGGGTTTATGGCGTTTGTAAAACGGTTACATCATATGCATAGCAGGGTTTCACAAAATAAAACACAAATAAATTGTAATTATATTAGTACAAATATTACTCTTCCGCCAAACAAAGTAGTTCCTCAGAATCAAGTGTGACTGAAACAGAGTGCAGTTTACAAAACACCACAGACGCAGCAAAGGCACAATGAAAATATGATTAAAGACTGGTGTTTATTTTTATATATCAACATTCATCTAAAATATACATTAACATTTATATCGTGCAACTGTTGAAGTGATGATCAAATATGCTTGGAAGCATGCTTAACTCTTTCCCCGTCAGCGTTTTTTTTAAGTTGCCATCCAGTTTTAGTTTAATGCCTTACAGAAATTTTCAGCTAAAAGCGGAGATAATTCCATTTTTGTGAAGAACTTTGTAAGAGATCAGATTCAGAGCCTGATTTTTTTTTTTTTTTTTAGGAACAAATGTACACTTATACATGGCACTCAAATTTGTTATACAGTACAAAAATAAAATAAAAAGGCAAGGCGCACACATTTCAGAAAATAAATTACATAAATAAAAATAATACAAAAGGGGGTCAATCATTTTCTAGAACGTCAAAGTCTTTTATCAGTCCAGTAAATTTACAAGCCTGTTTGGTTTTCATATAATATAAAGAAGGAAGGTAGCTTTCAAGAAATTCTTTTTTTAAACACAGAAGTAGGGTTTGATTTTGGTACATTTACATTTGTGATTAAAGAATTTACCTAAAATTAACATTGTGTTAACAAAAAACTCAGCTCTACTGTCAGTTAACAACATTCCAAATATTATATGGTCTCTAGAAAAAGCAGGCAGTGACTGTATTTTGGTTTCCAGCCAGAAAGACATGTTTTCCCAAAAAATATTTGAATGAAGACAGTAAAAGAAAAGATGGTCAGTTGTCTCTATATCACACTGGCAAAAAGTACAAATATTATGGTCAAAATTAAATCTCAGTCTTAAGAATTCACCTGAAGGGTATACACCGTTAAATATTTTAAAGTGAATTTCCTTTGCTTTAGGAGCTACTGGGAAACTTATATATTGAACTCGTAATTTCTGTACAATAAACTTATCATAATCCTGTAATACATTATTACGGTAAAATTCCCAGAATATAATCTTGAGTTAAAAGAAGATCGGTTGAGTTTATTGGAAATCATTGCCATGAAATCATGACCATCAAAAAAAAGAAATGGGAGTTCACATGTGTTATCTAGCTCTACACCGAAAGAGTTTCGTACGAAAAAAACAAAATTCCTTGGAATAGCTTTAATGATACGTTCAAATTGTTTACGTTCACGAAATAATTGATATTTTGTACAAAAATTTTCAAAAGTAAGTAATGTGCCTTTTTCATTCATTAAATGAGCCACATACCAAATTCCTTTATCAAGCCAAGTAAGATTGCATATAGATTTATGTCTAGATAAAACAAACCTATTATTCCAAATTGGAATTCTGTGAGGTGAAAAGTTATGGTTGTATAATAATTTCCAATACAATAAAACTTTTTGGTGAAAGGAAGATAATTTGATCGGCAATATTGAAACCAAAAAGTCACATTTCCGTAGGAAATTAACTCCACCCAATCTCTCAAATATCCCTCTAGTGACACAAAACCAGAAAGAATGTTGATTGACTATAAAACTTTTAAGCCACTTAATTTTAATCATACCATTCATACATAAAAAAATCAAATGCTTGTAATCCACCATTCTCATAATCTTGAGTTGTGCCCTTTTAACATAAGTTACTCTATTTCTCCATATAAAATTAAAATTAATTTGATTAATGGTCTTAATAGCTGTATTAGGAACGAAGAGACAAGATGCTGGATATATGCACCTAGAAATACTTTCCATTTTTGTTACTAGAATTCTACCAAATATAGACGTTACTCAGAGTGTAATCATTATGGGATGCCAATTTTTCCCCTAGCAACCAAATACAGTACCCTAGCAACAGAGTAAACAAAGCCTTATATCTCCGCATCAGAACATCGTAGAAACACGGGGGTTGGACCGTTTGACTCGTGACTCAGAGTGTAATCATTATGGGATGCCAATTTTTTCCCTAGCAACCAAATACAGTACCCTAGCAACAGAGTAAACAAAGCCTTATATCTCCGCATCAGAACATCGTAGAGACACGGGGTTGGACCGTTTGACTCGTGACTCGGAGTGTAATCATTATGGGATGCCAATTTTTTCCCTAGCAACCAAATACAGTACCCTAGCAACAGGGTAAACAAAGCCTTATATCTCTGCATCAGAACATCGTAGAGACACGGGGGTTCGACCGTTTGACTCGTGACTCGGAGGGTAATCATTATGGGATGCCATTTTTTCCCCTAGCAACCAAATACAGTACCCTAGCAACAGAGTAAACAAAGCTTTATATCTCCGCATCAGAACATCGTAGAGACACGGGCTTTGAAACGTTTTACTCGTGACTGGAAGTATAATCATATACTGTCGCCCGAAATTTGCCACGGCAAGCACCACTTCACATTTACTTCAGGAAATGTACCTATCTAGTTATAATTATTAGTGGTGCTTGCATTTATGCAAGGCATCACTATTATTATTGCTCATACTTATTATAATTAGTGGTGCTTGCATTTATGCAAGGCATCACTATTATTATTGCTCATACTTATTATTATATTTTTATTTATTTATTCTTATATCTGGACACTTTTTCGGCGCGTAACTCGTCCCACACGGTTTGTCGTAGACCAATGAAACAGGGCTCAAAATGACCGGCTTATTGAGGACACGTCTGCTATGACTTTTATAAGGGATCGGGTGCAGGACCTCCGAAAGGGGGGCGATAAACCACCCGAAAAATCCCATTGACTTAACATTGGGCCCAACTTTGACAACTCATAGCTCCGCTCGAGGATTTTGTAGAAACATGTGGGTTATAACATTTGAAGAGGGTGGTAGGCTCTGTAAGAACATACATGACATTGGGGTGTAAGTTGTACCCCTGGGGTGTAAGAGGCCCCCGAAATTTCCCATTGACTTATAACGGGGCAGGGAACACGCCCATATAAGGGAATAAAACCGTTCCAGATGGGATATCTTTGCTTTACAGTGTCGTAGAGATAAGTGGGTGGGCTCATTTTACTCGGGCATCCAATTAGTCTCTCAGGATCATCCCAGAGCCATTAAGCCACGCCCCTAGCAACAATTTTGGGCACCCTAGCAACATCTCCCATAGACTGCCATTATAAAATGCCCAGATGGATATCTTTGCACCACAGTGTCATAGAGACATGGGGGTGGGCTCATTTTACTCAGGCATCCAATCAGTCTCTCAGGATCCTTACATAGGTATTAAGCCACGCCCCTAGCAACCACTTTTGAGCACCCTATCAACATAAAATTCAAACAGTTATATCTCGGCATCAGAACATCGTAGAGACACAGGGGTTGGACCCCCCGACAAATTTCACTAGGGGGGCCAAGGAGGGGCCAGTGTTTTACCAGAGGGGCACATAAAAAATGGCAAAAAATTATATTTAAAGATTATAGGGGCGGTTACAGGAATTAGTTTAAGACAGGACTAGGCCTTAGTTTAATTAGGAAATATAAATAGTTTTAACAAACATGCCTTACTAAATACATTACTTGTTTGAAGCAAAACAAAGGGCACTGATGTATTTTAAGATATGGCATTGCAAGTTGTTTTCAGTTTGGAAAGCTCTTACATTTATTTTAGTCTAGGACTAGTCTAATCCCTTTCCGGGAAACTGCCCCATAAACTTTATTTTACTTTACAATCATATAAATTTTTATTTAATACAAGAGTGAGTGCAGGTGCAAAAGGGGAGCTGGGCTCTTTTCTAAAAACACCTGTTGTGTCGAACTCAGTTCCCCCTATGTTTCCCTTTAGTGTAGTGCTTTTATAGCGTTTTTATCACGTTACATTTAGAAAGATTAAAGATTTGAATTGGTTATACTAAAAAGGCATAATATCATGTATTTTATAATACAATTTATTAAATATTTCATACATTTGACAGTTTTCTATTAGGGTATTTCTTTTAAAATATAGCCTGTCTTTTTCTTTTTTTTTTTTCCTTTACTAGTTGTTTTAAAAATGTAATGTTTGCATACATAATTAAATAAATATTATACATATAATATGATTCATACTGTAAAAATAATTGACTTACCATTAAGAACAATACAGATACATTACAGAAATGCACACATATACATCTCAGTAGCCATTAAAACTTTAAATATATAAATAATGAAACCTATAACGTGATGGGGGCGCCATAAAAACACTACACTGAAGGGAAAAATAGGGGGAACATAGGGGAAACAGACTTCGACACAACACCCCCCCAACCGAAAATCATGCGAGCCTACTCAATAAACTTTATGAAATGCAACCTTTTATAAAGACAAACGTTTGTTTTAGTTTACATATAAATACACATTGCTAGACAGTTAGGGACCACAATCTAATCAGTATTTAAAATAATATTTATTTTAAATTGTAAACATTTTTATATGTAACATTTAATTATATTCCTCCAATTTTATGCACGTATATGTAAGAGCATAATTACAGCTCTTTTTACAATGTGTAAACTTTAAAAAGTTAGCGAGATGTTGGTTTTGCCGGTTGTTGATGAGTAACAGCTGTGAATGATCACCGCGCTTAAGCAGCCACGTCACAGGAGAACAAGTGAACAGTGTCCCAATAATGTGTAGTGAGCTAGAGTCCTTACCAGTGCCCAAACCTGTATACACATTCACAACATCGGGAGATTGGGAACGAATTGAGAACTCCCCGAGCAGCACCCGCAGCCGGCTACAGTGGTTGGGTGCGCGGCTCTAATTTTCCCCGTGTAGAACGTTGCGTCGCATTAGTTCCGCTTTTGGCGCTCGCGTGTAAAATCAAAATAAATGTATACTTTTTTATTTGGTCAGCACAGGGTGGCCACAGGGGTGGCCAGGGACTTGTCTACAGAGGCACGGGCCACCCTTGGCCTCCGTGTAGAACCGCCACTGTTTCCCTAGCAACCAAATACAGTACCCTAGCAACCGAATAAACAAAGCCTTATATCTCCGCATCAGAACATCGTAGAGAGACGGGGTTTGGATAGTTTTACTCGTGACTGGAAGTATGATCATATACTGTCCCCAGAAATTTTCCACGGCAAGCACCATTACATTTTCTTCAGGAAATGTACCTATCTTTATTTATTTATTCTTATATCTGGACACTTTTTCGGCGCGTAACTCGTCCCGCACGTTTTGTCATAGACCAATGAAACAGGGCTCAAAACGACCAGCTTATTGAGGACACGTCTGCTATGACTTTTATAAGCGATCGGGTGCAAGATTTTCGAAAGGGGGGCGAAAAACCACCCAAAAAATCCCATTGACTTAACATTGCGGCCAACTTTGATGGGTCATAGCTCCGCTCAAGGATTTTGTAGAAACATGTGGGTTACAACATTTGAAGAGGGTGGTAAGCTCTGTAAGAACATACATGACATTAGGGTGTAAGTTGTACCCCTGGGGTGTAAGAGGCGCCCGAAAATTCCCATTGACTTATATGCCCATATAAGGGAATAAAACAGTTCCAGATGGGATATCTTTGCTTTACAGTGTCGTAGAGATAAGTGGGTGGGCTCATTTTACTCGGGCATCCAATCAGTCTCTAAGGATCATCCCAGAGCTATTAAGCCACGCCCCTAGCAACAATTTTAGGCACCCTAGCAACATCTCCCATAGACTGCCATTATAAAATGCCCAGATGGATATCTTTGCACCACAGTGTCATAGAGACATATGGGTGGGCTCATTTTACTCAGGCATCCAATCAGTCTCTCAGGATCCTTACATAGGTATTAAGCCACGCCCCTAGCAACCACTTTTGAGCACCCTAGCAACATAAAATTCAAACAGTTATATCTCAGCATCAGAACATCGTAGAGACACGGGGGTTGGACCGTTTGACTCGTGACTCAGAGTGTAATCACTATGGGATGCCAATTTTTTCCCTAGCAACCAAATACAGTACCCTAGCAACAGAGTAAACAAAGCCTTATATCTCAGCATCAGAACATCGTAGAGACACGGGGGTTGGACCGTTTGACTCGTGACTCAGTGTGTAATCACTATGGGATGCCAATTTTTTCCCTAGCAACCAAATACAGTACCCTAGCAACAGAGTAAACAAAGCCTTATATCTCAGCATCAGAACATCGTAGAGACACGGGGGTTGGACCGTTTGACTCGTGACTTAGATTTTCCTTTCGGAAATCCTGCACCCGATCCCTTATAAAAGTCATAGCAGACATGGGGGTTGGACCATTTTACTTGTGACTCAGAGTGTAATAACTGGCCACATTATTGGCCACTCCCAAGCCACGCCCCTAACAACCAAATATGAGCACCCTAGCAACATAATAAACAAAGCCTTATATCTCTGGATCCGAACATCATAGAGACATGGGGGTTGGGTCTTTGGGTCATGTTAGCTTCATGCTAGCTTAATGCTTTGTCATACTAGCTTCATGCTAGTTTCATGCTAGCTTAATGCTAATTTCATAATAAATCTTGCTAACTTCACGTTAAATCATGCTAGCTTCATGCTATCTTCATGCTAACTTCATGTTAACTTCTCGCTAATCATGCTAACATCATGTTATCTTTATGTTAGTCATTCTAACATCATGCTAACTTCATGCTAATCATGCTAACATCATGCTAACTTCATGCTAATCATGCTAATCATGCTAGCTTCATGCTAATCATGCTAGCTTCATGCTAACTTCATGCTAATCATGTTAGCTTCATGCTAATCATGCTAGCTTATGCTAACTTCATGCTAATCATGTTAGCTTCATGCTAAGTTCGTGCTAATTATGCTAACATCATGTTAATCATGCTAACATCATGCTAACTTCATTCTAATCATGCTAACATCATGCTAACTTCATTCTAATCATGCTAACATCATGCTAATTATGCTAACATCATGCATAATTCATGCTTATCATGCTAGCTTCATGCTAACATCATGCTAACTTCATGCTAATCATGCTAACTTCATGCTAATCATGTTAGCTTCATGCTAGCTTCATGCTAATCATGTTAACATCATGCTAGCTTCATGCTAATCATGGTAGCTTCATGCTAATCATGCTAACATCATGCTAGCTTCATGCTAACATCATGCTAATCATGCTAACATCATGCTAGCTTCATGCTAATCATGGTAGCTTCATGCTAATCATGCTAACATCATGCTAGCTTCATGCTAACATCATGCTAATCATGCTAACATCATGCTAGCTTCATGCTAATCATGGTAGCTTCATGATAATCATGCTAACATCATGCTAGCTTCATGCTAATCATGCTAGCTTCATGCTAACTTCATGCTAATCATGTTAACTTCATGCTAGCTTCAGGCTAATCATGCTAACTTCATGCTAGCTTCATGTTAACTTTATGTTAATCATGCTAACATCATGCTAATCATGCTAACATCATGCTAGCTTCATGCTGATCATATTAACATCATGTTAGCTTCATGCTAATTATGTTAACTTTGTGCTAGCTTCATGCTAATGATGTTAGCTTTATGCTACCTTCATGCTAATCATGCTAACTTCATGTTAATCATGTTAACATCATACTACCTCCATGTTAATTATGCTAACATCATGCTAGCTTCATGCTAATCATGCTACCTTCCATAAACAAAGCCTTATATCTCCACATCAGAACATCGTAGAGACACAGGGGTTGGACCGTTTGACTCGTGACTCGGATTGTAATCACAAGTGGATGCCAATTTTCTCCCTAGCAACCAAATACAGTACCCTAGCAACCGAATAAACAAAGCCTTATATCTCCGCATCAGAACATCGTAGAGACACGGGGTTTGGATCGTTTTACTCGTGACTGTAGGTATAATCATATACTGTCCCCAGAAATTTGCCACGGCAAGCACCACTTCACATTTTCTTCAGGAAATGTACCTATCTAGTTGTTCTTCTTCTGAGACTAAAATTTCTGCGGCTAACTCGTCCGACAGCTTTCAAGCTACATCCACGAAATTTTCCACGGACATTCTGACTGGTCTAAAGAAGTGTGCTATATCTTTTTGACGGGATCCGACTTACAGAATTACTAAAACGGCACATAAAACTTCCGAAAATTCCCATTTACTTAACATTGCAACAAACTTTGACGGGTCATAGCTGCGAGCGAGAAATTTGTAGAAACTTGTGGCTTACCACATTTAAGGAGGCTGACAGGCTGTGTGAGAACATACATCACAATGGGGTGTAAGCTGTACCCCTGGGGTGGAAGAGGCCCCCAAAATTTCCCATTGACTTATAATGGGGCAGGAAACATGCCCATAAAAGGGAATTAAAACGTTCCAGATGGAATATATTCGCTTTACAGGGTCATAGAGACATGGGGGTGGGCTAATTTTACTCAGGCATCCAATCAGTCTCTCAGGATCGTCCCATAGCTATTAAGCCACGCCCATAGCAACCATTTTTGGGCACCCTAGCAACATCTTCCATAGACTGCCATTATAAAATGCCCAGATGGATATCTTTGCAGTAGAGTGTCACTGAGACATAGGGGTGGGCTCATTTTACTCAGGCATCCAATCAGTCTCTGAGGATTCTTATTGAGGTATTAAGCCACGCCCCTAGCAACCAAATATGAGCACCCTAGCAACATAATAAAAAAAGCCTTATATCTCTGGATCCGAACATCATAGAGACATTGGGGTTGGGTCTTTTGGTCATGTTAGCCTTATGCTAGCTTTATGCTAAGTCATACTAGCTTCATGCTAGCTTCATGTTAATTCATATTAGCATCATGCTAGCTTCATGCTAATTCATGATAGCATCATGCTAGCTTCATGCTAATTCATGTTAGCATCGTGCTAGCTTCATGTTAAATCATGTTAGCATCATGTTAGCTTCATGCTAATTCATATAAGCATCATGCTAGCTTCATGCTAATTCATATTAGCATCATGCTAGCTTCATGCTAATTCATGATAGCATCATGCTAGCTTCATGCTAATTCATGTTAGCATCGTGCTAGCTTCATGCTAATTCATGTTAGCACCGTGCTAGCTTCATGTTAATTCATGTTAGCTTCGTGCTAGCTTCATGTTAATTCATGTTAGCTTCATGCTAGCTTCATGCTAATTCATGTTAGCTTCGTGCTAGCTTCATGCTAATTCATGTTAGCATCGTGCTAGCTTCATGCTAATTCATGTTAGCTTCGTGATAGCTTCATGTTAATTCATGTTAGCTTCGTGCTAGCTTCATGCTAATTCATGTTAGCTTCGTGCTAGCTTCATGCTAATTCATGTTAGCAACGTGCTAGCTTCATGCTAATTCATGTTAGCTTTGTGCTAGCTTCATGTTAATTCATGTTAGCTTCATGTTAATTCATGTTAGCATTGTGCTAACTTCATGTTAATTCATGTTAGCATCGTGCTAGCTTCATGCTAATTCATGTTAGCTTCATGCTAGCTTCATGTTAATTCATGTTAACATCATGCTAACGTCATGCTAATTCATGTTAGCATCATGTTAGCTTCATGCTAATTCGTGTTAGCATCATGCTAGCTTCATGTTAATTCATGTTTGCATCATGTTAGCTTCATGCTAATTCGTGTTAGCATCATGCTAGCTTCATGTTAATTCATGTTAACATCATGCTAACTCATGCTAATTCATGTTAACATCATGCTAATTTAGTGTTAAATCATGTTAACATCATGCTAACTTAGTGCTAAATCATGTTAACATGCTAACTTTTTGTTAAACCATGTTTACGGAAAGTTACACTACTAAACTAAACTTGTTTTAAGTTTCTCTCAAACTGTTTTAAACGTTTAGGCCAGGCTTTGTCAAGCCAACATAAAGTTTGTCTTCAAACTTTTCTATCTAGTTATTCTTCCTTTTCTTCTGAGACAAAATTTCTAACTCTAACTCGTCCTAGAGCTTTCAAGCTACAGCCATCAAACTTTGGACATACCTTCGGTCTGATCTGACTTGAGTTGCTATATCTTTTCTAACTGATGGGACCTTCCGAATTCCTAAACGGGGCGCTCAAACACCCCAAAATTTCCATTGACTTAACATTGAGACAAACTTTGAAGGGTCATAGCTGCGAGTGAGAAACTTGTAGAAACTTGTGGCTTACCACATTTAAGGAGGCTGACAGGCTGTGTAAGAACATACCTCACAATGGGGTGTAAGCTGTACCCCTGGGGTGTAAGAGGCCCCAAAAATTTCCCATTGACTTATAATGGGGCAGGAAACATGCCCATAAAAGGGAATAAAAGCGTCCCAGATGGAATATCTTCACTTTAGAGTGTCGTAGAGACATGGGGGTGGGCTCATTTTACTTAGACATCCAATCAGTCTCTTAGGATCACCCCAGAGCTATTAAGCCATGCCCCTAGCAACAATTTTGGGTACCCTAGCAACATCTCCCATAGACTACCATTATAAAAAGCCCAGATGTATATCTTTGCACCAGAGTGTCATAGAGACATAGGGGTGGGCTCATTTTACTCAGGCATCCAATCAGTCTCTTAGGATTCTTATTGAGGTATTAAGCCACGCCCCTAGCAACAAAATATGAAGACCCTAGCAACATAATAAACAAATGCTGCGTCCGAAACAGCCTACTACTTACTATATAGTACGCGAAAAGCAGTAGGCGAGGCGAGTAGTATGTCCGAATACATAGTATTCGAAAAACAGTATGCGAAAAGTACCCGGATGACCTACTACTTCCGGTTAGATTTTGCAGTGTGCATACGATGGACGCTTCACTATCCCATGATGCCCCGGGAGAGGAGTTATCCAACGAAGAAGACGAGGCATGCTGTTGTTTTCGCGCTGAAATGACATGACGTGATGACGACGTATGTCACGTGATCTAGCAACATGGCGGATGTAGTACGTCCGAATCTCATTCATACTACCAGGATTCATACTATACAGTACCTACTGTTTTAACGCTAAGTAAGTAGGTACTTCATCTAATTCAGTACCTACTATACAGTATGCGGTTTCGGACGCAGCCAAAGCCTTATAACTCTGGATCTGAACATCATAGAGACATGGGAGTTGGGTCTTTGGGTCATGTTAGCTTCATGCTAGCTCCATGCTAAGTCATACTAGCTTCATGCTAGTTTCATGCTAGCTTTATGCTAATTTCATAATAAATCTTGCTAACTTCATGCTAAATCACGCTAACTTCATGTTAAGTCTTGTTAGTTGCACGCTAAATAGTGCTAGCTTCATGCTAATCATGCTAACATCATGTTAATCATGTTAACCTCATGTTAACTTCATGCCTATCATGCTAGCCTCATGCTAGCTTCATGCTAATCATGTTAACTTCATGTTAATCTTGCTAGTTTCATGCTAGCTTCATGCTAATTCTGTTAGCTTCATGCTAATCATGCTAGAATCATGCTAGCTTCATGCTAATCATGTTAACATCATGCTAGCTTTATGCTAATCATGTTAGCATCATGCTAGCTTCATGCTAATCATGTTAGCATCATGCTAGCTTCATGCTAATCATGTTAGCATCATGCTAGCTTCATGCTAATCATGTTAGCATCATGCTAACTTCATGCTAATCATGCTAACATCATGCTTGTTTCATGCTTATCATGCTAACATCGTGCTAACTTCATCCTAATCATGTTGCCATCATGCTAGCTTCATGCCAATCGTACTAACATCATGCTAGCGTAATGCTAATCATGCTAACATCATGCTAGCTTCATGTTAATCATGTTAGCATCATGCTAGCTTCATGCTAATCGTGCTAGCATCATACTAGCTTCATGCTAATCATGCTAGCTTCATGCTAATCATGCTAGCATCACGCTAGCTTCATGTTAATCATGTTAGCATCATGATAATCATGTTAACTTCATGCTAGCCTCATACTAACTTCATGCTAATCATGCTAACATCATGCTAATCATGTTAGTTTCATGCTAACTTCATGCTAATCATGCTAACTTCATGCTAACATCATGTTAACTTTATGCTAATCATGCTAACATCATGCTAACAATAGGCTAACTTCATGTTAATCATGCTAACATCATGCTAACTTTATGCTAATCATGTTAGCTTAATGCTAATCATGTTAGCTTCATGCTAGCTTTATGCTAATCTTGCTAGCATCATGCTAGCTTTATGCTAATCATGCTAGGATCATGCTACCCTCATGTTAATCATGCTAACATCATGCTAATTTTATGCTAATCATGTTTGCTTCATGCTAATAATGTTAGCTTCATGCTAATCATGTTAGCTTCATGCTAACATCATGCTAATCATGTTAGCTTCACGTTAAATCATGCTAGCTTCATGTTAATCATGCTAACCTCATGTTAACTTCATGTCTATCATGCTAGCCTCATGCTAGCTTCATGCTAATCATGTTAACTTCATGTTAATCTTGCTAGTTTCATGCTAGCTTCATGCTAATTATGTTAGCTTTGTGCTAATCATGCTAGAATCATGCTAGCTTCATGCTAATCATGTTAACATCATGCTAGCTTTATGCTAATCATGTTAGCATCATGCTAGCTTCATGCTAATCATGTTAGCATCATGCTAACTTCATGTTAACTTCATGCTAATCATGTTAGCTTCATGCTAGCTTCATGCTAATCATGCTAACATCATGCTAGCTTCATGCTAATCATGCTAGCATCATGTTAGCTTCATGCTAATCATGCTAACATCGTGCTAACTTCATCCTAATCATGCTGCCATCATGCTAGCTTCATGCTAATCATGCTAGCATCATGTTAGCTTCATGCTAATCATGTTAGCTTCATGCTAGCTTCATGCTAATCATGTTAACATCATGCTAGCTTCATGCTAATCATGCTAACATCATGCTTGTTTCATGCTAATCATGCTAACATCGTGCTAACTTCATCCTAATCATGCTGCCATCATGCTAGCTTCATGCCAATCATGCTAACATCATGCTAGCTTAATGCTAATCATGCTAACATCATGCTAGCTTTATGCTAATCATGTTAGCATCATGCTAGCTTCATCCTAATCATGCTAGCATCATGCTAGCTTCATGCTAATGATGCTAGCTTCATGCTAATCATGTTAGCATCATACTAGCTTCATGTTAATCATGCTAGCTTCATGATAATCATGCTAGCATCATGCTAGCTTCATGCTAATCATGTTAGCATCATGTTAATCATGTTAACTTCATGCTAGCTTCATACTAACTTCATGTTAATAATGCTAACATCATGCTAATCATGTTAGTTTCATGCTAACTTCATGCTAATCATCCCAAATTACATGATAACATCATGTTAACTTCATGCTAACATCATGTTAACTTTATGCTAATCATGGTAACATCATGTTAACTTTGTGTTAATCATGCAAGCATCATGTTAACAATAGGCTAACTTCATGTTAATCATGCTAACATAATGCTAACTTTATGCTAATCATGTTAGCTTCATGCTAATCATGTTAGCTTCATGCTAGCTTCATGTTAATCATGTTAGCTTCATGCTAGCTTTATGCTAATCTTGCTAGCATCATGCTAGCTTTATGCTAATCTTGCTAGCATCATGCTAGCTTCATGCTAATCATGCTAGGATCATGCTACCCTCATGTTAATCATGCTAACATCATGCTAATTTTATGTTAATCATGTTTGCTTCATGCTAATAATGTTAGCTTCATGTTAGCTTCATGCTAATCATGTTAGCTTCATGCTAACTTCATGCTAATCATGTTAGCTTCATGCTAGTTTTATGCTAATCTTGCTAACATCATGCTAGCTTCATGTTAATCATGCTAACAATAGGCTAACTTCATGTTAACCATGCTAACCTCATCCTAACTTTATCCTAATCATGTTATCTTCATGCTAATAATGTTAGCTTTATGTTAGCTTTATGTTAATTATGTTAGCTTCATGCTAGCTTCATGCTAATCATGTTAGCTTCATGCTAGCTTTATGCTAATTTTGCTAACATCACGGTAGCTTCATGCAAATCATGCTAGCATCATGCTGGCCTCATGTTAATCATGCTAACATCATGCTAATCATGTTATCACCATGTTAATTTCATGCTAATCATGTTAGCATCATGCTAGCTTAATGCTAAATCATGCTAGCGTCATGCTAAATCATGTTCGCTTCATGTAAAATCATGCTAGCTTTATCTTAAATTATGATAGCTTCATGCTAAGTTGTCAAACTCTACTCTCAGACTAGGCTTTCTCAAGCCAACATAAAGTTTGTTCCGACTAACTTTTCTATCTAGTTTTAAAAGTAA
Organism: Misgurnus anguillicaudatus; assembly: GCF_027580225.2. Classification (NCBI taxonomy): domain Eukaryota; kingdom Metazoa; phylum Chordata; class Actinopteri; order Cypriniformes; family Cobitidae; genus Misgurnus; species Misgurnus anguillicaudatus. Next base: position 27,445,996 of record NC_073339.2, read on the forward strand.
CATTACTTTCAGAAAGTATAGCTTTTTAAAAAATATGTAACTTTATGGGAAACGTTTATGCTTGGATGTGTAGATTGTTGCTATGGCAGGTGGCACCTTGTTTTTTTGGGAAAAAAATATATAATTTAGTTTTGCATTTTAAGTTTGATTCAGACCGCGTGTTTAAGTCTTAAATGTATGAGCACTCGTGAATTGTTTTTAAAGCGCAGCACAAAATGTGAGGATGCTTGAAAAAAAACTGCAATTTCTGACTTGTCCACTATTCACCATTTAAATCGCGGGGCTGCAGAAGACGAGCACCAAACACATCAGTCTAATGTGTTTATAAAGATAAACAATTAAATTGAAAAGTGGAATAAAAAAAACTGTGAATCCTTACCCTGGAGTTGATTCACCCTCCACCTATGTTCGGCAGCTTTTAAAGGTAATAGATGCTACCTATAATGCTTAAAATATACAATGACTGAGGAAGCCACGAGTCCATAGCAACCAAATGTGTTGATTTGTCATACCCACTGAGCTTTGTTTAATGGTCTCAATGTTTTATTGTTATATTTCATGTGAACACTAATTAACGTGAGATGAGTAGTAACTAGGGATGCTTTATTCATGCTAAAATGTGAATCACAATTTTTCTCTATGTGAATTGAGATCCCGATTCTCTTACCCGATTCTCTTTTTTTTACAAAAACATTTATTATGCACTTGTCTTAACTTAAAAAAATGTGCTACAGGACTTTCAGTTATAATAATGTATTTTTTCCTTATTTTAGACCCATTACAATTTGAAGTAATTTAAAATATGTTAGCTGTTAAATAGTACCTGTGCTTTTTGTACTATCGAACTGGACAACCTTAAAACTTTAAAAACACAAAACCTTTAAAAGACTAAACAATCAAAATTTTGAGGCATCGGAGAGATACGCAGACATGTTTACAATGTTCCTCTCGTGCTAAAAACCCTTTCTAATATGGAACTTGTGGCGGTGACACAGAGACCGTTTCTCAATCTGAAGGCTGCAGCCTCTGGAGGTCACATTTCTAAGCTGTGCATAATAAAGACTGTGTAATTTCAGAATATTAACTAATAATGTTATAAAGTTGACTACAATTTTTAGTTAATTATAAATTGTTGTAGTAAGTTTATGACTTGCAAATGTAATGCTCCGTTAACTCAAATAAACCAGGCTTGATGATGTATGCAGCCTGCATATGCGACCTCCGGTAACTAATTTCCTTGCCTTCTTTCGGAACCAATGTTGTTGCATCGTCACTTTCTCTGTCGCCACCTGGATTTTCCAAATGACGCTAGTTTCTCCTCTCTTTTTTTGTGAAAATCACTGCTCCAAATTCACCAAGAAAACGACTGTGTTTAGGTCTGCTGTTATACGTCACGGGAGTGACAGCGGAACGCCGCAAATGAGATGAGAGAGGAGAGAAACGATCGAGTCTGATTGGTGAATGAATAGAGTTTGGTTTTACCCTGTATGAGTGTGTGTTACCAA